>NW_024117084.1:0-80279 GCF_003073215.2 Triticum urartu | reverse complement strand
GGGGGAGGGGGGCGCCCCCTAGGAGGGGGGGGGGGGGCGCCCCCACCCTCGTGAGCAGGGTGTGGGCCCCCTGGCCTTCATCTTTGGTGAGGATTTTTCTTTATTTATTTTAAGATGTTCCGTGTAGTTTCAGGACTTTTGGAGTTGCGCAGAATAGGTCTATAATATTTGCTCCTTTTCCAGCCCAGAATTCCAGCTGCCGGCATTCTCCCTCTTCATGTAAACCTTGTAAAATAAGAGAGAATAGCCATAAGTATTGTGACATAAAGTGAAATAACAGCCCATAATGCAATAAATATCGATATAAAAGCATGATGCAAAATGGACGTATCACTCGTTATTGGCCTGTTCATTAGCTCAACATCAACAACACCTTTCTTTATGGTCATCTCCAGGAGCGTGTTCTATGTCAGCAGCCCACTGGTTTTGTTGATCCCACTCGGCCTGATGATGTCTGCTTGCTCTCACGGTCTCTCTATGGTCTGAAGCAGGCGCCTCGTGCTTGGTATCACCGCATTGCAGCATTTCTCACTGCTCTTGGGTTTCGCAGCACCGCCTCGGACACGTTGCTCTTTGTGCTTCATCGAGCTGATCATGTCGCCATTCTTCTCTTGTATGTTGACGACATTGTCATCACCGCCTCTCGCGCGGACATACTTCGCGATATCATCGGTCGTCTTGGTTCTGAGTTTCGGCTGAAGGACTTGGGCGCCTTGCACTTCTTCCTCGGCATTAATGTGTGACGTGATGCCTTCGGATTTTTTCTCCATCAAGGACAGTATGTTCTTGATCTCCTGGATCGTGCTGGTATGACCGACTGCAAGCTTGCTGCCACCCCTGCCGAGGCTAAGCCGAAGCTTTCTGCCACTGCTGGGCAACCTGCTACCGATGTCGCTCTATACCGTAGTATTGTTGGTGCTCTTCAGTACCTCACGCTCACCAGACCAGACATTCAGTTTGCGGTCCAGCAAGTTTGCTTGCATACGCACTCGCCCCGTGACGTTCACTGGTCCTTGGTCAAGCGCATTCTTCGGTATATTCGTGGCACACCGACCTTTGGTCTTCGTCTTCGTGCTTCTACCTCCACCGAGCTGCTTGCTTACACTAATGCGGATTGGGCTGGCTGTCCCGACACTCGACGGTCCACATCGGGATATTGTGTCTTCTTCGGTGACTCTCTCATATCTTGGTCCTCCAAGCGGCAGCCCACCGTCTCCCGCTCGAGTGCCGAGGCCGAGTACCGTGCCGTCGCCAATGTTGTTGCCGAGACATGTTGGCTCCGTCAGTTACTTGGCGAACTTTGGGTTTCCATCCCGAAAGCCACGGTGGTTTACTGTGATAATGTTTCGGCCACCTATCTCACGGCCAACCCAGTGCAGCACAAGCGCACCAAGCATATTGAACTTGATGTTCACTTCGTCCGCGAGAAGGTACAGTTGGGTCAGCTTCGTGTTCTTCATGTACCAACCACCCAGCAGTTTGCCGACATTATGACCAAGGGGCTTCCAAACGCTGCATTCCAGGAGTTTCGTTCCAGTCTTTGCATCGCCGACGTCGATGCTTCGACTACGGGGGGGTGTTGAACGTGACATATCTTGTATTTCTAATCTTATCTTCTCTAGCCTTGTATAGCTAACTCCTAGAGATATGGTAGGATTAATTACCTTGTCACGCAAGACATCATGTGTATATAATGTAACCTACTCCATGGAATACAATGAGTTGCACTAAATATCCTCTCTACAAGGAGAAAGGGAAAAAAGCAAATCTAGCTAATCGATGGGCTTCAAAGTTTGAGCTCTAGGCTCAAAATTAAGCACACAGTGACTAAAAGCTTTACTGTACTCGTTGATCTCTCTAATAACAGCACCATAATTGCCTCCTGCACCTTGGTTAACATGGTTGACCATTTTTTTTCTGAGGGATGATTAACCTTTTTTTTAGGTGAACTAGGGATTTATATTCAACAATCACAGAAGGAATACAAATAATGTCTGATGGGTTTCCTAGCCACAGGTGGCGCCCAGCAGGGAGTGACGAAGCCGCCTTTGCCAAGGCATGTGCTTCAAAGTTTGCCTCCCTGTTTTCAAACCGAAAAGTAATGCTAACAAAATCTGTAGCTCTATCTCTAATTTCATTCAAAACTAAAGCATAAGAAGAAGAACTCGAAGCTCCGTTGATGTCTTGTATAACCTGGATACAATCAGACTTGATGTTACGGGCTTGATAGGCCCTATTTTTGTTAATTCGGGCTGGACCTGGATGGGCCTTGGTTTACTGCACCGTCGGCTCTGCTTCACTACATCGGCCTTGGTTGCCATTCTTTGATAGCTCGATCCTTTTCTTACCGAAACCCTAAACGGAAGGACGGCGAGGCGCTGCCGCCGCCGGACAGGATGGAAGGCGAGGCGCGGCGGCCGCCGGCGTGCGTATCCAAGGTGCTCGACGACGACAACCTCCTGACGGAGATCATCGTCCGCGTCGGCTTCCCCACCACCCTCGTCCGCGCTGCCTGCGTCTGCAAGCGCTGGCTCAGCCACGCCTCCGACCGCGCCTTCCTCTGCCGTTTCCGCGAGCTCCACCCGCCCACACTCCTCGGCTTCTACATCGTAGAGTGGGGGTATCCGGCCGCCGCACGCTTCTTCCCAATACTGCCTCAGCCCCCGGAGCTCGCTGCCGTCGTCCACCGCGCAAACTTCAGCGAGGGGCCACCCTTCTCCAAAAAAGAAGGGGATACCATGGTGGGCTGCTCGAACGGCAGCGTCTTCACCCGCCGCCTAAACTTCACCAGCTGCGGAAACTTCGACCTGGACACCTACGAGCTCGTATTCGCAGTGCACAGCCCGCTGTGCTATGAGGGAGGGTATGGCCGTCCTCCCAGGATTACATCTCAGAATGCCCTCCTTGTACAGTTGGGCACAACTCTTCTCCAAAGAAGACGGGGACGGGTCGTCCTACTTTTACGTCACGGTGGAGGCCCTGGATACCATGGTACCTATGTTAAATGTCTATATGTTGGGAAATGGTGATGATGCCTGGCACAAACATCTCACCTTGGCGTCAGACCTCCTCTGGCGTCCATCTAGTCCCAAAGGCGTGCTCGTTGACAACAAAATCTATGTCGCGGCCTACAATGCAATTCTTGTCCTGGATTTGACATCCTCAATCTTATCGACAATTCAGCTGCCACACGGGGTGGGTTTTGGCGGCGCCACCGTGTTGTCACGGGCCGATGATGGTTCTGTTTTATATCTCATCCATATCAAGGAACTTCAACTTCAAATCTGGCTCCATAATGGGGATAACTGGCTGCTGGTGGACACCATTTGCTTGAGTGAAATGTGCACTAATTTTCCTGAGGATGAGCTTACTACTTGTATCCGGATAAACCATGTGGGGGACTATAATGAGTATGTATTCTTGAAGATGGATCAATATGCACTCTACTTGGATGTCAAGTGCAGGACGCTGTGTAAAGTGTGCGAGATGACAGCAGATGAGTATCAATTGGGTGATATCTATCCTTTTATGATGAGCTGGCCTCCCATTTTCCCTACTCTCAGTCCTGCAAGGTTTGCCTTTTCCCCTTTTAGTGATCTATATAGTCTACTTGTAGAGTTTACATAGTTCTGCAATGTGCATCATGCATCTCACTGTTTAGTATAGTTGTGTACTGGTGTTACATATGTGATTGATTCTTTAGATCAAACAATACTAGTCAGCCACATTATAGTATTCTTGTCGTAGGGTAATTTAAATCACTTCTGTATTGTTTCCTTAGGCCTTTTTAGCAATACTAGTTAAGTGCCATTAGTGAATGCTTGACGTAAGATGGCTGGAAATCACCTCTGTATTGATTTACTAGGACATTTAAGAATACTAGAGGCGGCATTAGTGAATGATTGATGTAAGATGATTTGATTTCGCTTGTGTACCAAGGAATATTGCAAGGTGTCTACCTGTGGTCATAGTAGGTACCCTTGGGTGTGGTTGTCGGTGTGTAATGGGTTCGTTGCAAATGATGTTGTGGATAGGTAAGAGAAAAAAGAGAAGTAGGAGTTATGGATGGATGCAGGTCTGTTTCTTAGTCGCTATAAGATTACAGAAATCTTCCTTTAGATATGTTACCATGGTGGACCTCTAATGGACTTTTATGTACCTGATGCTACTCGGATGGCTAAATACATATAAATCCAACTATCACCCATATATTGTCACTCTTAATAGGTTTCAGCAAAGCTAGTAATATTTCAATGGGCTCAGTATTAGTTGCAAAACTACACATGATTTGTGATGGTTGTTGTCGTTTGCTAGACGTATACTGGAATATCAGACTATGGCAAACTACTATGGAATAATTGATTCTGTTGAACCTTGTGCTGCCACCAGAAGCCATGCTTCCTGAACTTGGGTCTTCCCTTTACTGAACTATGAGTGCAGAATTGCAAATTGGACCTACAAAAGTATAAAACATCATGTATAAGAGAATTTGGAGCTGAAAGACGCCTAGCGTTGTTAAATTGTTATCATGTTGACCATCTATGTTTTCTTGCACAGAAATAGTCAGGAACCCATCAAGCCTTGAATTTTAGCTTCATATTTCTTAAATATAATCATGGTGTAATTTTCTACAACCTACTCCCTCCGTCCGGTAAAAAGTGTACATATAGAAATTTTAGAACAAATTATGGAGTGGAGTAAAAAATACATTGGAAAGGTGCAAACCACCATGTCTCTCTTTAATTATCCAACCACCAATGACCTAAGTGCATGTAAAAATTAAGAAGACCATGTGTAGAATGCTATTGGTCTTGATTACCGTGTGATGCGAGAGAAACATATTTTTTCTACTTTAATGTGCATTGGGAAGATATATGTACACTCTTTTGTGGTCAAATTTTAAACCCAAACGTACACTCTTCACCGGACGGAGGGAGTACTTCTCAACTGTTAACCACAAACTATGTATGGGATTGCTAATACTTGCTTCTTTTCCGAATGTTGCCTAGTGGATTGTATCTTCTTTTTCTCAGACACAAGTGGTAGATTTTACGCCGGTTCTCTCTAGATTCTTCATTAATTGTGATTCAGATACATCGCAGTGAAAATTTCCTTTTATATGACATTCTAGTCCAAGGCATTTAACCTGTGCTGCTGTAACTTTTGGAAATAAAAACTAAATTGCTTGACCAAATTCACCGCTTTAATTTTCTAGGCGCACTAAACATTTTACTATCGTCGGACTAGCCACTCATCTTGTTGGCCCATCTTATAATTTTGATGCTTAAAGTTAAAGTGGCAAACTGAATACATCCTGATGCCTAATTTCCTCTATCTGGTTCCTTGCTCTGTTTTCTCCGAAACAGGGATGCCACTTGAAGAACGAGGATATGAGGAAAGCTTTTGGATGAGTTGTGACAAGGGTGCCACCAACCAAGAGCACAGGGCTCCATTTCTGCGGTAGCAGTTCTAACCGTGTTCATTTTAACCATCAGTGGATTGATTAGGATGGTATGTAACTTGAGCAGCTACTCCTGTCATGTGGCGTCAGTAGGTTAGTATGCATCAGTAGTGTTAGTGTGTAACTCTCTCGCCTCGTTTGTTTGTGTTGTTGTCCACTCCAGCTTGCTACTTGTGAAAAGTGTCTTATTTTGTATGTTGAGTAGCTATATAATCTGATCTAGTACTTCTGTTGCAATCTTGCGTGCTTCCACTGCTTGCATTTGGACAAGCGCCTTATTGTTCGCCATTGCAGAATCGGTTTCAGTTAGAGATGTGTAGCTAGCTCTGATGTAACAGTGAAAGAAATATCCGTTGAAGCCACAGTCTGTCTAATCTACATGGCACATGTGCTGGTTCACTAAGAAATAATTACTTTGTTGTACTTGTAGAGGGATGAACCTACAGCACTAGCCAGTAGGGTCAGGTGAATTCATCAGGTAAGAGTGGCAGATTTGCAGAATTCTCGAAACACAAATCCTAGAGAGACGTGACCTATAATCTGAGCCAGAAGCACAATGGTAGAGATATGACCACCATCCTCCCAGGATTAAGCCTCACAATCGAGGAATCCCGTCACTCCACCACTTGGACACGGCTCTTCTCCAAAGCACAAGGGGATGGCTTGTCCCACTTTTTTCTCGTCGTGGAGATCATAAGCAAACCTGTGCATGTGTACACGTTGCAAAATGGTGATAGTGCCTGGCGCAAACATCTTACCTTGGCCGACTGCGACCTGCATCCAGGACTTGGTGCGAGAGCTGTGCTGTCTGACAACAAAATCTATGCGGTGAGCTCCATCAAAGACATTCTTGTCGTGGATTTGAAGGCCTCAATCTCATCGACAATTCCACTACCAGAAAAACTGGGGTTGCCGACGGCCCACGTCGGCATCTATGGACCTATGCCGACAGCCAAGGATAGGCCGTAGGCGTAGAATAGCCGTCGGCATACATCCATCTATGCCGATGGGGCCGTCAGCATAGACGAGGCCGTCGGGACCGCCCGAGATACGCATACGGGGCCCGTCGGCATAGGACAGGCCCTCGGCATAGCCTGGGCCCCCCTGCCAGGTCAGCGCTGACCATTTGACGGCGTTGACCCTACGCCGACGGGCGGTAACGGCGGCCGTCGGCATATCTGTGGCAGAGGTATGCCTACGGCATAGCCGTCGGCATAGGCCCCTCTGCCACGTCATCGATCCGTGTGCCGCGCCACGTCATCGATCCGTGGGATAACCTCCGTGTGTGCACAGATATGCCGACGGCCTTGCCGTCGGCATATGTGTATTTTACTTTATTTTTTATTTTTACTTTGTTTTGTTATTTTTACTTTATTTTAGTTTTTGTTTTTGCATAAGATAATTATGCCTTATCTAAAAAAACATACCCGATGGTATATCGATTGCCCCCCGTTACGAACGTCGCTATCGCCATGTCACGGAGGGGGGAAACGGTCGACACGGAAGGAATTCTGGTTGGTGGGGGATTCGGGGTGTAGCTATGTCACCGAAACATCGCACGGGTCCCGATGCATATGTGAAAGTGTTCATGCATGCGTAGACGCCCGTCTTGGGGTGGTTGCAAACGCCCGGCACGCGTGTCCGGGGTGTGCCCCCCTCACGGACGGCGCCGCCGCCGGCACCTGGAGGGGGGAAACGGACGCGTCGGGTCTACACGGAGGGGATCTTGCTGTGGGTCTGGCCCGGATGTTGCTCCAAAGTGTTCCTATGGGCTGACCTAACACAACCGGGTGGGGAGGTCCACTAGTCAAAGCCCGTCCGTGCAAAGTCAAAGGGCTAGATCCCGTGGTCAAACGCTACAGGGTTAGGCGGGACGGGGGCACTGGGGGGTAGCAATGCCACCGGAGCGTCGCACCGGGCCCTCATACATGCGGGGTGGTGTGGTGGCATGTCCGAAGAGGCGGGACGCGTCTCCGGGGCGTGGCCCCCCTCACGGACGGCGATGACACGGTAGTAGACGTTCTGCGGTAACGATGCGGCGTCAATATTACTAAATACTCGGAGCGCGATAAAATCATGAGTTTTTTTGCACGACGTGGGCACATGTGCTATAGGAACGATGGTATTTTTTCATAATTTTTGGTGATGGAGAAGTATCCGAAAAATTCCCTCTACGCGGATTGCCCTTCGCGCGTCTACGGCTGTGGCCGGCGGCCTCCGGGGGCTAGCATGCCGCCAAATCTTGCGTAGGCGGCCTCTCACAAGTCTGGAAGTGTTGTGGCGGTTGCAAACGCCCGGCACGCGTGTCCGGGGTGTGCCCCCCCTCACGGACGGCGCCGCCGCCGGCACCTGGAGGGGGGAAACGGACGCGTCGGGTCTCACAGGAGGGGATCTTGCTGTGGGTCTGGCCCGGATGTTGCTCCAAAGTGTTCCTATGGGCTGACCTAACACAACCGGGTGGGGAGGTCCACTGGTCAAAGCCCGTCCGTGCAAAGTCAAAGGGCTAGATCCCGTGGTCAAACGCTACAGGGTTAGGCGGGACGGGGGCACTGGGGGTAGCAATGCCACCGGAGCGTCGCACCGGGCCCTCATACATGCGGGGTGGTGTGGTGGCATGTCCGAAGAGGCGGGACGCGTCTCCGGGGCGTGGCCCCCCCTCACGGACAGCGATGGCACGGTAGTAGACGTTCTGCGGTAATGATGCGGCGTCAATATTACTAAATACTCGGAGCGCGATAAAATCATGAGTTTTTTTGCACGACGTGGGCACATGTGCTATAGGAACGATGTTTTTTTCAATTTTTGGTATGGAGAAGTATCCGAAAAATTCCCTCTACGCGGATTGCCCTTCGCGCGTCTACGGCTGTGGCCGGCGGCCTCCGGGGGCTAGCATGCCGCCAAATCTTGCGTAGGCGGCCTCTCACAAGTCTGGAAGTGTTGTGGCGGTTGCAAACGCCCGGCACGCGTGTCCGGGGTGTGCCCCCCTCACGGACGGCGCTGCCGCCGGCACCTGGAGGGGGGAAACGGACGCGTGGTCTACACGGAGGGGATCTTGCTGTGGGTCTGCCCCGGATGTTGCTCCAAAGTGTTCCTATGGGCTGACCTAACACAACCGGGTGGGGAGGTCCACTGGTCAAAGCCCGTCCGTGCAAAGTCAAAGGGGTAGATCCCGTGGTCAAACGCTACAGGGTTAGGCGGGACGGGGGCACTGGGGGTAGCAATGCCACCGGAGCGTCGCACCGGGCCCTCATACATGCGGGGTGGTGTGGTGGCATGTCCGAAGAGGCGGGACGCGTCTCCGGGGCGTGGCCCCTCACGGACGGCGATGACACGGTAGTAGACGTTCTGCGGTAACGATGCGGCGTCAATATTACTAAATACTCGGAGCGTGATAAAATCATGAGTTTTTCTGCACGACGTGGGCACATGTGCTATAGGAACGATGGTATTTTTTCATAATTTTTGGTGATGGAGAAGTATCCGAAATTCCCTCTACGCGGATTGCCCTTCGCGCGTCTACGGCTGTGGCCGGCGGCCTCCGGGGGCTAGCATGCCGCCAAATCTTGCGTAGGCGGCCTCTCACAAGTCTGGAAGTGTTGTGGCGGTTGCAAACGCCCGGCACGCGTGTCCGGGGTGTGCCCCCTCACGGAGCGGCCGCCGCCGGCACCTGGAGGGGGGAAACGGACGCGTCGGGTCTACACGGAGGGGATCTTGCTGTGGGTCTGGCCCGGTTGTTGCTCCAAAGTGTTCCTATGGGCTGACCTAACACAACCGGGCGGGGAGGCTAACACAACCGGGTGGGGAGGTCGACTGGTCAAAGCTCGTCCGTGCAAAGTCAAAGGGTAGATCACGTGGTCAAACGCTACAGGGTTAGGCGGGACGGGGGCACTGGGGGTAGCAATGCCACCGGAGCGTCGCACCGGGCCCTCATACATGCGGGGTGGTGTGGTGGCATGTCCGAAGAGGCGTGACGCGTCTCCGGGGCGTGGCCCCCCCTCACGGACGGCGATGACACGGTAGTAGACGTTCTGCGGTAACGATGCGGCGTCAATATTAATAATACTCGGAGCGCGATAAAATCATGAGTTTCTTTGCACGACGTGGGCACATGTGCTATAGGCGATGGTATTTTTTCATAATTTTTGGTGATGGAGAAGTATCCGAAAAATTCCTTCTACGCGGATTGCCCTTCGCGCGTCTACAGCTGTGGCCGGCGGCCTCCGGGGGCTAGCATGCCGCCAAATCTTGCGTAGGCGGCCTCTCACAAGTCTGGAATTATTGTGGCGGTTGCAAACGCCCGGCACGCGTGTCCGTGGTGTGCCCCCCTCACGGACGGCGCCGCCGCCGGAACCTGGAGGGGGGAAACGGACGCGTCGGGTCTACACGGAGGGGATCTTGCTGTGGGTCTGGACCGGATGTTGCTCCAAAGTGTTCCTATGGGCTGACCTAACACAACCGGGTGGGGAGTACCACTGGTCAAAGCCCGTCCGTGCAAAGTCAAAGGGCTAGATCCCGTGGTCAAACGCTACAGGGTTAGGCGGGACGGAGGCACTGGGGGTAGCAATGCCACCGGAGCGTCGCACCGGGCCCTCATACATGCGGGGTGGTGTGGTGGCATGTCCGAAGAGGCGGGACGCGTCTCCGGGGCATGGCCCCCCCTCACGGACGGCGTTGACACGGTAGTAGACGTTCTGCAGTAACGATGCGGCGTCAATATTAATAATACTCGGAGCACGATAAAATCATGAGTTTTTTTGCACGATGTGGGCACATGTGCTATAGGAACGATGGTATTTTTTCATAATTTTTGGTGATGGAGAAGTATCCAAAAAATTCCCTCTACGCGGATTGCCCTTCGCGCGTCTACGGCTGTGGTCGGCGGCCTCCGGGGGCTAGCATGCCGCCAAATCTTGTGTAGGCGGCCTCTCACAAGTTTGGAAGTGTTGTGGCGGTTGCAAACCCCCGGCACGTGTGTCCGGGGTGTGCCCCCCCTCACGAACGGCGCCGCCGCCGGCACCTGGAGGGGGGAAACGGACGCGCCGTGTCTACGCGGAGGGGATCTTGCTGTGGGTCTGGCCCGGATGTTGCTCCAAAGTGTTCCGATGGGCTGACCTAACACAACCGGGTGGGGAGGTCCACTAGTCAAAGCCCGTCCGTGCAAAGTCAAAAGGCTAGATCCCGTGGTCAAACGCTACAGGGTTAGGCGGGACGGGGGCACTTGGGGGGTAGCAATGCCACCGGAGCATCGCATCGGGCCCTCATACATGCGGGGTGGTGTGGTGGCATGTCCGAAGAGGCGGGACGCGTCTCCGGGGCGTCCCCCCCTCACGGACGGCGATGACACGGTAGTACACGTTCTGCGGTAACGATGCGGCGTCAATATTACTAAATACTCGGAGCGCGATAAAATCATGAGTTTTTTTGCACGACGTGGGCACATGTGCTATAGGAACGATGGTACTTTTTCATAATTTTTGGTGAGGGAGAAGTATCCGAAAAATTCCCTCTACGCGAATTGCCCTTCGCGCGTCTCCGGCTGTGGCCGGCGTTCTCCGGGGGCTAGCATGCCGCCAAATCTTGCGTAGGCGGCCTCTCACAAGTCTGCAAGTGTTGTGGCGGTTGCAAACGCCCGGCACGCGTGTCCGGGGTGTGCCCCCCCTCACGGACGGCGCCGCCGCCGGCACCTGGAGGGGGGGAAACGGACGCGTCGGGTTTACACGGAGGGGATCTTGCTGTGGGTCTGGCCCGGATGTCGCTCCAAAGTGTTCCTATGGGCTGACCTAACACAACCGGGTGGGGAGGTCCACTGGTCAAAGCCTGTCCGTGCAAAGTCAAAGGGGGTAGATCCCGTGGTTAAACGCTACAGGGTTAGGCGGGACGCGGGCAATGGGGGGGGGGAGGGTAGCAATGCCACCGGAGCGTCGCACCGAGCCCTCATACATGCGGGGTGGTGTGGTGGCATGACCGAAGAGGCGGGACGCGTCTCCGGGGCGTGCCCCCCCCCTCACGGACGGCGATGACACGGTAGTAGACGTTCTGCGGTAATGATGCGGCGTCAATTTTACGAAATAATCGGTGCGCGATAAAATCATGAGTTTTTTTGCACGACGTGGGCACATGTGCTATAGGAACGATGGTATTTTTTCATAATTTTTGGTGATGGAGACGTATCCGAAAAATTCCCTCTATGTGGATTGACCTTCGCGTGTCTACGGCTGTGGCCGGTGGCCTCCGGGGGCTAGCATGCCGCCAAATCTTGCGTAGGCGGCCTCTCACTAGTCTGGAAGTGTTGTGGCGGTTGCAAACGCCCGGCACGCGTGTCCGGGGTGTGCCCCCCCTCACGGACGGCGCCGCCGCCGGCACCTGGAGGGGGGAAACGGACGCGTCGGGTCTACACGGAGGGGATCTTGCTGTGGGTCTGGCCCGGATGTTGCTCGAAAGTGTTCCTATGGGCTGACCTAACACAACCGGGTGGGGATGTCCACTGGTCAAAGCCCGTCCGTGCAAATTCAAAGGGCTAGATCCCGTGGTCAAACGCTACAGGGTTAGGCGGGACGGGGGCACTGGGGGGTGGCAATGCCACCGGAGCGTCGCACTGGGCCCTCATACATGCGGGATGGTGTGGTGGCATGTCCGAAGAGGCGGGACGCGTCTCCGGGGCGTGGCCCCCCCTCACGGACGGCGATGACACTGTAGTAGACGCTCTGCGGTAACGATGCAGCGTCATTATTACTAAATACTCGGAGCGCGATAAAATCATGAGTTTTTTTGCACGACATGGGCACATGTGCTATAGGAACGACAGTATTTTTTCATAATTTTTGGTGATGTAGAAGTATCCGAAAAATTCCCTCTACGCGGATTGCCCTTCGCGCGTCTACGGCTGTGGCCGGCGGCCTCCGGGGGCTAGCATGCCGCCAAATCTTGCGTAGGCGGCCTCTCAAAAGTCTGGAAGTGTTGTGGCGGTTGCAAACGCCCGGCACGCGTGTCCGGGGTGTGCCCCCCCTCACGGACGGCGCCGCCGCCGGCACCTGGAGGGGGGAAACGGACGCGTCGGGTCTACACGGAGGGGATCTTCCTGTGGGTCTGGCCCGGATGTTGCTCCAAAGTGTTCCTATGGGCTGACCTAACACAACCGGGTGGGGAGGTCCACTGGTCAAAGCCCGTCCGTGCAAAGTCAAAGGGCTAGATCCCGTGGTCAAACGCTACAGGGTTAGGCGGGACGGGGGCACTGGGGGTAGGAATGCCACCAGAGCGTCGCACTGGGCCCTCATACATGCGGGGTGGTGTGGTGGCATGTCCGAAGAGGCGGGACGCATCTCCGGGGCGTGGCCCCCCTCACGGACGGCGATGACACGGTAGTAGACGTTCTGCGGTAACGATGCGGCGTCAATATTACTAAATACTCGGAGCACGATAAAATCATGAGTTTTTTGCACGACATGGGAACATGTGCTATAGGAACGATGGTAATTTTTCATAATTTTTGGTGATGGAGAAGTATCCGAAAAATTCCCTCTACGCGGATTGCCCTTCGCGCGTCTACGGCTGTGGCCGGCGGCCTCCGGGGGCTAGCATGCCGCCAAATCTTGCGTAGGCGGCCTCTCACAAGTCTGGAAGTGTTGAGGCGGTTGCAAACGCCCGGCACGCGTGTCCGGGGTGTGCCCCCCTCAAGTACGGCGCCGCCGCCGGCAAATGGAGGGGGGAAACGGACGCGTCGGGTCTACACGGAGGGGATCTTGCTGTGGGTCTGGCCCGGATGTTGCTCCAAAGTGTTCCTATGGGTTGACCTAACACAACCGGGTGGGGAGGTCCACTGGTCAAAGCCCGTCCGTGCAAAGTCAAAGGGCTAGATCCCGTGGTCAAACGCTACAGGGTTAGGCGGGACGGGGGCACTGGGGGTAGCAATGCCACCGGAGCGTCGCACCGGGCCCTCATACATGCGGGGTGGTGTGGTGGCATGTCTGAAGAGGCGGGACGCGTCTCCGGGGCGTGGCCCCCCCTCACGGACGGCGATGTCACGGTAGTAGACGTTCTGCGGTAACGATGCGGCGTCAACATTACTAAATACTCGGAGCGCGATAAAATCATGAGTTTTTTTGCACGACGTGGGCACATGTGCTATAGGAACGATGGTAATTTTTCATAATTTTTGGTGATGCAGAAGTATCCGAAAAATTCCCTCTACGCGGATTGCCCTTCGCGCGTCTACGGCTGTGGCCGGCGGCCTCCGGGGGCTAGCATGCCGCCAAATCTTGCGTAGGCGGCCTCTCACAAGTCTGGAAGTGTTGTGGCGGTTGCAAACGCCCGGCACGCGTGTCCGGGGTGTGCCCCCCTCACGGACGGCGCCGCTGCCGGCACCTGGAGGGGGGAAACGGACGCGTCGGGTCTACACGGAGGGGATCTTGCTGTGGGTCTGGCCCGGATGTCGCTCCAAAGTGTTCCTGTGGGCTGACCTAACACAACCGGGTGGGGAGGTCCACTGGTCAAAGCTCGTCCGTGCAAAGTCAAAGGGCTAGATCCCGTGGTTAAACGCTACAGGGTTAGGCCGGACGGGGGCACTTGGGGTAGCAATGCCACCGGTGCGTCGCACCGGGCCCTCATACATGCGGGGTGGTGTGGTGGCATGTCCGAAGAGGCGGGACGCGTCTCCGGGGTGTGCCCCCCCCCCTCACGGACGGCGATGACAAGGTAGTAGACGTTCTGCGGTAACGATGCGGCGTCAATATTAATAATACTCGAAGCGCGATAAAATCATGAGTTTTTTTGCACGACGTGGGCACATGTGCTATAGGAACGATTGTATTTTTTCATAATTTTTGGTGATGGAGAAGTATCCGAAAAATTCCCTCTACGCGCATTGCCCTTCACGCGTCTACGGCTGTGGCCGGCGGCCTCCGGGGGCTAGCATGCCGCCAAATCTTGCGTAGGCGGCCTCTCACAAGTCTGGAAGTGTTGTGGCAGTTGCAAACGCCCGGCACGCGTGTCCGGGGTGTGCCCCCCTCACGGACGGCGCCGCCGCCGGCACCTTTTGGGGGGAAACGGACGCGTCGGTTCTACACGGAGGGGATCTTGCTGTGGGCCTGGCCCGGATGTTGCTCCAAAGTGTTCCGATGGGCTGACCTAGCACAACCGGGTGGGGAGGTCCACTGGTCAAAGCCCGTCCGTGCAAAGTCAAAGGGCTAGATCCCGTGGTCAAACGCTATAGGGTTAGGCGGGACGGAGGCACTGGGGGTAGCAATGCCACCGGAGCGTCGCACCGGGCCCTCATACATGCGGGGTGGTGTGGTGGCATGTCCGAAGAGGCGGGACGCGTCTCCGGGGTGTGCCCCCCCCCTAGCGGACGGCGATGACAAGGTAGTAGACGTTCTGCGGTAACGATGCGGTGTCAATATTAATAATACTCGGAGCGCGATAAAATCATGAGTTTTTTTGCACGACGTGGGCACATGTGCTATAGGAACGATTGTATTTTTTCATAATTTTTGGTGATGGAGAAGTATCCGAAAAATTCCCTCTACGCGCATTGCCCTTCACGCGTCTACGACTGTGGCCGGCGGCCTCCGGGGGCTAGCATGCCGCCAAATCTTGCGTAGGCGGCCTCTCACAAGTCTAGAAGTGTTGTGGCAGTTGCAAACGCCCGGCACGCGTGTCCGGGGTGTGCCCCCCTCACGGACGGCGCCGCCGCCGGCACCTGGGAGTGGGGAAACTGTTGGGGAACGTTGCAGAAAACAAAAAAATTCCTACGGTTTCACCAAGATCCATCTATGAGTTCATCTAGCAACGAGTGATCGGATGCATCTACATACCTTTGTAGATCGCGTGCGGAAGCGTTCAAGGAACGGGGTTGAGGTAGTCGAACACGACGTGATCCAAATCACCGGAGATCCTAGCACCGAACGGACGGCACCTCCGCGTTCAACACACGTACGGTCAGCGTAACGTCTCCTTCTTCTTGATCCAGCAAGAGGGAAGGGAGGTTGAGGAAGATGGCTCCAGCAGCAACACGACGGTGTGGTGATGGTGGAGCTGCAGTACTCCGTCAGGGCTTCGCCAAGCACTATGGAGGAGGAGGAGGTGTTGGAGAGGGAGAGGGAGGCAACCAAAGGCGTAGATGAAAAGCCCTCCTTCCCCACTATATATAGGAGGGCCAAGGGGGGGCGCCGGCCCTAGGAGATCCAATCTCCTAGGGGGGGCGGCGGCCAAGGGAGGTTTCCCTCCCCCCCAAGGCACCTAGGAGGTGCCTTCCCCTCCTTGGACTCTTCCCCTTTGAAACCCTAGGCGCATGGGCCTCTTGGGGCTGGTGCCCTTGGCCCATGTAGGCCAAGGCGCACCCCCTACAGCCCATGTGGCCCCCCGGGACAGGTGGCCCCACCCGGTGGACCCCCGGGACCCTTCCGGTGGTTCCGGTACAATGGGGGCTAGCATGCCGCCAAATCTTGCGTAGGCGCCTCTCACAAGTCTGGAAGTGTTGTGACGGTTGCAAACGCCCGGCACGCGTGTCTGGGGTGTGCCCCCCCTCACGGACGGCGCCGCCGCCGGCACCTGGAGTGGGGAAACTGTTGGGGAACGTTGCAGAAAACAAAAAAATTCCTACGGTTTCACCAAGATCCATCTATGAGTTCATCTAGCAACGAGTGATCCATGGGCTACTAAACAACCGGTTTGGGAGCGTCGCTGGTCAAAGCGTCCGTGCAAAGGTAACGGGGCTAGATCCCACGTGGTCAAACGCTACAGGGCTTAGGCGGACGGGGCCCTCCGCGGTAGCATACCACCGGTCAGCGTGAACGTCTCCTTCTTCTTGATCCAGCAAGGGGAAGTGTGAGGTTGAGGAAGATGGCTCCAGCAGCAACACGACGGTGTGGTGATGGTGGAGCTGCAGTACTCCGTCAGGGCTTCGCCAAGCACTATGGAGGAGGAGGAGGTGTTGGAGAGGGAGAGGGAGGCAACCAAAGGCGTAGATGAAAAGCCCTCCTTCCCCACTATATATAGGAGGGCCAAGGGGGGGCGCCGGCCCTAGGAGATCCAATCTCCTAGGGGGGGCGGCGGCCAAGGGAGGTTTCCCTCCCCCCCAAGGCACCTAGGAGGTGCCTTCCCCTCCTTGGACTCTTCCCCTTTGAAACCCTAGGCGCATGGGCCTCTTGGGGCTGGTGCCCTTGGCCCATGTAGGCCAAGGCGCACCCCCTACAGCCCATGTGGCCCCCCGGGACAGGTGGCCCCACCCGGTGGACCCCCGCCGGCACCTGGAGTGGGGAAACTGTTGGGGAACGTTGCAGAAAACAAAAAAATTCCTACGGTTTCACCAAGATCCATCTATGAGTTCATCTAGCAACGAGTGATCGGATGCATCTACATACCTTTGTAGATCGCGTGCGGAAGCGTTCAAGGAACGGGGTTGAGGTAGTCGAACACGACGTGATCCAAATCACCGGAGATCCTAGCACCGAACGGACGGCACCTCCGCGTTCAACACACGTACGGTCAGCGTAACGTCTCCTTCTTCTTGATCCAGCAAGAGGGAAGGGAGGTTGAGGAAGATGGCTCCAGCAGCAACACGACGGTGTGGTGATGGTGGAGCTGCAGTACTCCGTCAGGGCTTCGCCAAGCACTATGGAGGAGGAGGAGGTGTTGGAGAGGGAGAGGGAGGCAACCAAAGGCGTAGATGAAAAGCCCTCCTTCCCCACTATATATAGGAGGGCCAAGGGGGGGCGCCGGCCCTAGGAGATCCAATCTCCTAGGGGGGGCGGCGGCCAAGGGAGGTTTCCCTCCCCCCCAAGGCACCTAGGAGGTGCCTTCCCCTCCTTGGACTCTTCCCCTTTGAAACCCTAGGCGCATGGGCCTCTTGGGGCTGGTGCCCTTGGCCCATGTAGGCCAAGGCGCACCCCCTACAGCCCATGTGGCCCCCCGGGACAGGTGGCCCCACCCGGTGGACCCCCGGGACCCTTCCGGTGGTTCCGGTACAATGGACGCGTCGGGTCTACATGGAGGGGATCTTGCTGTGTCTGGCCCGGTTGTTGCTCCAAAGTGTTCCTATGGGCTGACCTAACACAACGTGGGGAGGTCGCACTGGTCAAAGCCCGTCCGTGCAAAGTCAAAGGGCTAGATCCCGTGGTCAACGCTACAGGGTTAGGCGGGACGGGGGCCCTGGGGGGTAGCAATGCCACCGGAGCGTCGCACCGGGCCCTCATACATGCGGGGTGGTGTGGTGGCATGTCCGAAGAGGCGGCACGCGTCTCCGGGGCATGCTCCCTCACGGACGGCGATGACACGGTAGTAGACGTTCTGCGGTAACGATGCGGCGTGAATATTATTAAATACTCGGAGCGCGATAAAATCATGAGTTTTTTTGCACGAACGTGGGCACATGTGCTATAGGAACGATGGTTTTTTCATAATTTTTGGTGATGGAGAAGTATCCGAAAAATTCCCTCTACGCGGATTGCCCTTCGCGCGTCTACGGCTGTGGCCGGCGGCCTACGGGGGCTAGCATGCCGCCAAATCTTGCGTAGGCAGCCTCTCACAAGTCTGGAAGTGTTGTGGCGGTTGCAAACGCCCGGCACGCGTGTCCGGGGTGTGCCCCCCCTCACGGACGGCGCCGCCGCCGGCACCTGGAGTGGGGAAACTGTTGGGGAACGTTGCAGAAAACAAAAAAATTCCTACGGTTTCACCAAGATCCATCTATGAGTTCATCTAGCAACGAGTGATCGGATGCATCTACATACCTTTGTAGATTCGCGTAGCGGAAGCGTTCAAAGAACGGGGATGAGGTAGTCGAACACGACGTGATCCAAATCACCGGAGATCCTAGCACCGAACGGACGGCACCTCCGCATTCAACACACGTACGGTCAGCGTAACGTCTCCTTCTTCTTGATCCAGCAAGAGGGAAGGAGAGGTTGAGGAAGATGGCTCCAGCAGCAGCACGACGGCATGGTGGTGATGGAGCTGCAGTACTCCGTCAGGGCTTCGCCAAGCGCTATGGAGGAGGAGGAGGTGTTGGAGAGGGAGAAGGACGCAACCAAAGGCATGGATGAAAAAGCCCTCCTTCCCCCACTATATATAGGAGGGCCTAGGGGGAGGGGGCGCCGGCCCTAGGAGATCCAATCTCCTAGGGGGGCGGCGGCCAAGGGAGGTTTCCCTCCCCCCAAGGCACCTAGGGGTGCTTTCCACTTGTGGGACTCTTCCCCTTTGGAAACCCTAGGCGCATGGGCCCCTTGGGGCTGGTGCCCTTGGCCCATGTAGGACAAGGCGCACCCCCTACAGCCCATGTGGCCCCCGGGGCAGGTGGACCCACTCGGTGGACCCCCGGGACCCTTTCGGTGGTCCCGGTACAATACCGGTGACCCCGAAACTTGTCCCGATGGCCGAAACAGCACTTCCTATATATAATTATTTACCTCCGGACCATTCCGGAACTCCTCGTGACGTCCGGGATCTCATCCGGGACTCCGAACAACATTCGGGTTACTGCATATACATATCCCTACAACCCTAGCGTCACCGAACCTTAAGTGTGGAGACCCTACGGGTTCGGGAGATATGTAGACATGACCGAGACGACTCTCCGGTCAATAACCAATAGCGGGATCTGGATACCCATGTTGGCTCCCACATACTCCACGATGATCTCATCGGATGAACCACGATGTCGAGGATTCAAGCAACCCCGTATACAATTCCCTTTGTCAATTGATATGTTACTTGCCCGAGATTCGATCGTCGGTATCCCAATACCTCGTTCAATCTTGTTACCGGCAAGTCACTTTACTCGTACCGTAATGCATGATCCCTTGACCAGACACTTGGTCACTCTGAGCTCATTATGATGATGCATTACCGAGTGGGCCCAGTGATACCTCTCCGTCATACGGAGTGACAAATCCCAGTCTTGATCCGTGTCAACCCAACAGACACTTTCGGAGATACCCGTAGTATACCTTTATAGTCACCCAGTTACGTTGTGACGTTTGGTACACCCAAAGCACTCCTACGGTATCCGGGAGTTACACGATCTCATGGTCTAAGGAAAGGATACTTGACATTGGAAAAACTCTAGCAAACGAACTATACGATCTTGTGCTATGTTTAGGATTGGGTCTTGTCCATCACATCATTCTCCTAATGATGTGATCTCGTTATCAATGACATCCAATGTCCATAGTCAGGAAACCATGACTATCTGTTGATCAACGAGCTAGTCAACTAGAGGCTTACTAGGGACATGTTGTTGTCTATTATTCACACATGTATTACGATTTCCGGATAACACAATTATAGCATGAATAAAGACAATTATCATGAACAAGGAAATATAATAATAATGCTTTTATTATTGCCTCTAGGGCATATTTCCAACACTTGTTGCGGACGATCTGCGCCCACATGGCCTCAGTCCGGGCAGACAGCTTCCACAACCACTTACTAAGAAGACATCTGTTCTTAACTTCAAGATTTTCAATACCAAGACCCCCTTGGTCTTTCGGTCTACAGATAATGTCCCATTTAGCAAGCCGGTATTTTCTTTTAAGCTCATCACCCTGCCAAAAGAAACGCGACCGATAGAAGTCCAGTCGTTTCCTAACGCCAACTGGGACCTCAAAGAAAGATAAGAGAAACATAGGCATACTCGTGAGCACCGAATTAATCAAAATCAAACGGCCTCCGTATGACATGAGCTTACCCTTCCAACAGCTCAGTTTTTTCTCAAATCGATCCTCGATGCACTTCCATTCTCTGTTTGTTAGCCTATGATGGTGAATCGGAATGCCAAGGTAAGAGAAGGGTAAGCTCCCCAACTCGCACCCAAACAATTGCCTATAAGACTCCTGGTCGTCTTTGGCTCTACCAAAGCAGAACAATTCGCTCTTATGGAAGTTAATCTTTAACCCGGTCAATTGTTCAAACAGGCATAACACCAGCTTCATATTTCTCGCCTTGGCCAAATCATGCTCCATAAAGATGATTATATCATCGGCGTACTGAAGGATGGAAACACCTCCTTCCACAAGATGAGGTACCAACCCACCCACTTGACCATTCTCCTTAGCCCTTCCTAACAAAATTGCTAACATATTCACCACAATGTTAAACAGGATAGGGGACATCGGATCTCCTTGTCTTAGGCCTTTATGTGTCTGGAAATAATGACCTATGTCGTCATTCACTTTAATTCCCACACTCCCTTTTTGCGTAAATGATCCGACCTGTCGGCGCCAGGCTTCATCAAAACCTTTCATACGCAATGTCTGTTGGAGGAATGGCCACTTAACTTTATCGTACGCTTTTTCGAAATCCACCTTAAAATTACTCCATCTAATTTTTTGGAATGGATTTCATGGAGCGTTTCATGAAGAACCACCACCCCTTCAAGGATGTTCCTGTCCGTCATGAAAGCAGTTTGGGATTGCTGCACCACAGACTGCGCAATCTGTGTGAGCCTATTAGTCCCGACCTTGGTGAAGATTTTGAAACTAACATTGAGGAGGCAGATCGGCCTGAACTGCTCAATCCTCACAGCATCCGTTTTCTTCGGGAGCAAAGTGATAGTTCCAAAATTCAAGTGAAATAATTGAAGCTGTCCAGAGAATAAGTCATGAAACATAAGTAGTAAATCCCCCTTAATAATGTGCCAGCACTTTTTATAGAACTCAGCCGGGAACCCATCCGGACCGGGAGCCTTATTATTTTTCATTTGTGCAATAGCATCGAACACCTCCTTTTCTGAGAACGGGGCAACCAGGATATCATTATCGGCAGCTGTCAATTGAGGCACGTCCTCAACCCTGGACTCATCGAGGGACACACAATTGTCCTCCGGCGGTCCAAATAACTGTCTTTAGTATTCGATAATATAGGTTTTGAGATTATCCTGACCTAAAATAGTGCCCTCATCCTGCTCGAGCTGAAAGATCTGCTTCTTTCTGTACTTACCATTAGCAATGAGGTGAAAAAATTGAGTATTCGCGTCCCCTTGGACTACTTTGCGGACCTTGGCACACAAAGCCCACTTCAATTCTTCTTCGCGGAGAAGTTCTTTCAGCCTCTTCTCCGCCTCATTTTTAACTTGGAGCTCGGCGGGCAGCAACATCGCGGATTCGGCTTTTACATCCAAGGCCTGTACAAGAGCGAGGAGCCTATCCTTCTCAATCTTATAGACCCCACTGAGGTGCTTAGCCCAACCTCGTAAGAAACTTCTCAAATGCCTAATTTTATTCTGCCAGCGCTCGATCGCCGTCCTTCCTCCAACGCCCTTGGCCCACTCCCTGGCTATGATGTCTAAGAACCCCTCGCGTTCGAACCAGGCCATCTCAAAAGAGAACGTGTTTTTGTTTCCCACATGGTTCGGCTCCCCTGAGTCAACGGACAATGGTGTGTGATCGGAGATTCCCCGCGTGAGAGCTTGCACCGTAACAAGAGGGAACTTCTGTTCCCACTCCACGCTGGCGAGAACCCGATCAAGCTTTTCATATGTCGGGTTTGGCATAGCATTAGCCCAGGTAAACTTTCTACCAGAGAGCTCTATCTCCCGTAGATCTAAGCTTTCAATAATAGTATTGAACATAAACGACCACCTGCTGTCAAAATTATCATTATTTTTCTCCTCTCTCCTTCTAATGATATTGAAATCACCCCCGACCAAAATCGGAAGCTGTTCGGACCCACAAATCCGAACAAGATCCGTGGACCCCAAGAACTACGAAGAAGACAAATGGGTTGCCTTATTAGCGACTGGCAGCAAATAGCCTGTCGATTTTAAGAGCTCTCGCGACTTTGGCAACATAGAGGGGTAAATTACAAAAGACCACCACATATTGGGCTAGGCAGATATCAAAGGAACAATCATCTTTGATGAAAATCACAAAAAACCACGAGATTGGTGCACGGGTTGAACACACAACACTGTGTTTAGCATTTTTTTAGAGAATTTGACCATCGGGCCTACATACGAGGGTGACATGGCATACCTAGGTGGATAAGGGTCCCACCTGTCAGCCCCACATATTCTTTCCCTCTCTTCTTCCTCGTCATCTCCTCTCTCCACAGTTCGCTCTATGCCAGCCAAAGAATGAGTTGTCGGCTAGTTGACGTCCCTGTCCGACCTATGCTAGCACCGACACCAGTGGACATGATCCTTTAGAGGTGCGCATGGCCCTTGAGCCAACGGACAGCGAGGGTCTCACGAGGTGCGGTGGTGATTTTTTTTTTAGAGAACACTGTACCCTGGAATCAATATAAGCCCTCCATTTCGTCTAATCCAATGGTTGATCTTATCTGGTACTCCAACCTAACTACTACGGAGTACTACCAGAAAACACTTAGGAGTACCTTGAGCTTAGGGGTAAAAACGTAATCATTTAGGCAGTTATGCCTGATCTTTTTATCCACATTAAATCTGAGTGCGTTACGGCTGATGCACACCATCTAGACTCAGTCAATCGCTGTTGGTTATTTCTGAACTCTTTATGAAGCGGGAGAGACATCGGCGATCAGCCTGTTCTACACGCACTGGAACCGTAGAATCTGCGCCGACCATGGTTGGTCGTCGGCGTGCTTGCTTGAGCGACGACTATCGGCTGGGCAGAAGATTGGCGTCAACCATACCGTCGCCACCAGAATAGGGCCGCGCTAAACGGTGATGGACACAACAACATGAGGTCGCATGGCTGGGGCTCTGTCGCATGGGCATCTGCGAGAGTTGAATTGTTGTAGCTTCCACGTATAGACGCACACACCAGACTCTAACTAAATTTAATTGGACCGCGAAGACAATTTCTGAACACATTGACTAGAGAACTGATGAGTAGCGCAAACGAATTCACTATTTTCCTCTGTTCTTCGCTGCAGATTGTGAATTTCTGTTTTAATTTCCCATGTACATGTTAATATCCACTCATCAATTTTGTCTACGGAGCAAATGATGTAATTATGAAACTGCACACAATTATCTAGTAGTGGCAGACTACTGGGTATATCGCATAATTGAGATCCAGCAATGGCAGGCAGAAGGGTATATCGCTTGATTGTGATCCAACAATGGAGTGCACGAAGGGGATTTGGCAGCTGCGGGGTCGCCATAGGTTTGGGATTAGGGAGGACGATGCAGACCAGATGCAAGCACGCGTGCAAGTGGCACCGGCCCCTGTGGCCATGGTGGCGCAAAAGAACAAACAGGTGATCACGAACGATACCCTAGAGTTTCGCTTCTGGGAGCCGAGATTTATGATGAGATTGGGATTTTTTTCGAGATAGATCAGCGATTAGATGAGGTCAAACAAAAATGACTAAACTGCCTTTTTAAATAAAGGGCTAGATTTATAAAGGGCTAGATTTAAGTGGTACTCCTGCCTCTGCTTAGGGAGTACCAGGGTACCGTAAAAGTTCTCGCAAATTAATGGGAGTTTTGTAGTGCTATAATTTTTCTGGGGCACTTTGAGTGATATATATGATTTTTTTAGGGGAAGCACACTGGCATTACTGCTCTATGGAAAGATGTAAAGGAATTACATTATGGTCATGTGGATTTATAAACCAAACATGACGCCTTGTGATAACGGCAGAGTTCAAAATTAGAGAGGCGCCCTTCATGAACAAAGAGGCAAGAATCGAAAGCTAGAGCCCTCTATTTAATCTCGTGAATGATGGTCGCATTGTTCCCTGCAGAAACCTTGGTCAGATCAGTAATCACCGTCTTGCAATCTGAGACGAGCTTCACTTTGGAAAGTTTCAGGTCTGCAGCAAGCGATAGACCTTCTCGGCATACCAGTGTCTCAAGTATTTTAGGATCATTTAGACCTTCGATCATCACTGTCGAGGAACCAATATAATCACCAGTCTCACTCCGAGCAACCGCGCTAAACGATCCTCTCATACCATATCTAGATACAACTCCATCCACATTGATCTTGAAAGATCCTGGCTCAGGGAGGATCCATCTATGGGTGGCAGTAATAGCAATTGGGTGTACCTGAACCTAGGCTTTAGGTGTCTTTTGTATCATCTGTAATTCCTCAATTAACCTTTTGATGAACAAGTGCGTCCCTAGAGGGCTTTGGTGTTCTCCTTCATGTAGGAGCTTCCTTCGTGCAGACCAGATAGCCCAAAGGGTAACAACAAGTTGTGTGAGCCGTGCACACGATAATGATTTGAACATGGAGAACAACCGGTTTCTTTCTATTGGCTCGGCCATCGCTAGAATATGATGCAGCAAGTCGTCTTCGGTTAGCGACCAAACACACCTGGTATACGTGCACTGAATGAGGAAATGCAACCAAGAGTCTTACGCCCCGCCAATTTGACAAGTGTTGATAGGCTGTTGGAATTGACTGATGCTCCAGATGCAAGAGGAAGACCTTCAACTTTGACGGGAGTCCACCCGCGAAAGTTTAGTCCACGATTTCTGTTCTCTAACTGGATCAGACAAGCCCCCGTGCCCTTTGAGCCATGCTTCCGTCTGTATTTTTTGTCGTAACAAGCATACAAATAAGCTGATTTGACGGAGAAAACACCTCTCTTTTCACGGCTCCATGCCCAGAATCCCTCTTGATGTACAGTACTCAAAGGTATATTCAGGATTGTTTCTGCTTTGATTGGCAGAAAAGTTTGAGGAATCTTGGTTTTATTCCTTGATGATGTTGTTTCATCTATAAGCTCGGAAACAAAGTGTTGGCTTTCGTGTGCAAGCGCATAGAAGAATTCCTTGCTGGAAGCCAAATTTGTTCCTATATACCAATAGTTTTCCCATCACCTCCCCTTTTGATTAGGCCTTGTGACAATACATCTCTACCCTTGATAATGGAACGCCATATCTGGGATGGATTACTGGCAAGCTGTGCATGCAGAATATCTTTAGTTGGGTAGTACCTTGAAAATCTTGGCACTCAAAGAGTCCAGGTGTTGTAGAAGCCGCCAAGCCTGTCTTGCAAGGAGGGAGGGAGATAGATAGATAGATAGATAGATAAAGAGATTAAAAAGTTCTAGTATATCTCTAATTCCAAGACCCCAAAGGTGTTTAGGTCTGTCATCACTAGTAGAAAACAGGGCTTTGGTCACGGGGCAATATTCACATTAGTCCCGGTTCAGTCACGAACCGGGAGCATTGGTCCCGGTTCGTGCGGCTAAGGCATTAGTCCCGGTTTGAGCGAACTGAGACTAAAGGGTGCGATGCCCTTTAGGTCCGGTTTGTGTCTCAAACCAGGACTAAAGGTCCCATTTTCAAACTCTACCCCCCGTGGATCGCCTTTTTTGTTTGAAAAATCAAAAGAAAATGATAAAAACTTCAAAAAATAAAATCCTTCGAGAGGTAGTTATATTACTACATCTACTAGTTAGAAAAATTTAAAAACTTAAATTTGGACATGTTTTGCAAAAAATATAGGGAAAATGTAAAACGGCTATAACTTTTGCATACGATGTCAGAAAAAAAAACGTATAATATATAAAAATGTTCAGAACGAAAATCCGCTTCCGATTTTGACGGCCTATGGCCTGTTTGCAAATTTTTAGAATCCTCAAATTCTAAAAGGAAAAAAAGTTATGCTCAAATTTCAGTTTTTTTTGTATTTTCGTTAAATCTGGTCAAACTATGGTCAAACTACTTATTCAAGAAGTATTAGTGTTATTAAATAATTATTCAAGAATATTAGTGTTACTAAATAATTATTTCATTTTTTTGAATTTTTGTCAAATCTTGTCAAATTGTGGTCTAACAACGGTCAAACTATGGTCAAACTATTTATTCAAGAAATATTAGTGTTACTAAATAATTGTTTTGGTTTTTTTGAATTTTGGTCAAATCTGGTCAAACTGTAGTCAAACTATGGTCAAACTATATATTCAAGAAATATTAGTGTTACTAAATAATTATTGTTTTGTACAATAATAGTTTCAAACTCAAACAGTGAAATGTGTGACTTCATGCTCAAGCTAAACTCCCGAGGGCTAATAGGATTGGCATCTTACTATTGTTAGGAAAACAACAAGTGTAGACTTGGAAACGAAGGAGAATAGAACCCGAAAGTTAAGCGTGCTCGGGCTGGAGTAGTGAGAGGGATGGGTGACCGGTCGGGAAGTTAGATGATTTGGAATGATGAGGGGTGATTAGAGATTAGAGGTTAAATTAAGCAGTGATGAGGGGTGGGTGATTAGAGATTAAATTATAAAATAATTCAAAAATTTGAAAATCAAGAAAAAAATTCAAAACAATTCAATTTTTTTTATCTTTAGTCCCGGTTGATGTGACAAAAAGCCTTTACCAACCGGGACAGAAGACCCTTTTTCTACTAGTGCATCATGTCCCAAGATACCCATGAAGTGTTCCTTTCATCATTTTGTTGCCCCAATAGAATTTCCATAAAAGAGAATTGGTGTCAAGGCATAGTCCCCTAGGAAGTTTAAATCAACCCATGGAATATACTAGGATGGGCCGATCCACCTATATAATAAGAACTTCTTTACCTCCAGCTAGCAAGATTTTCTCCATTCATCCACAGACTATATTCGAAACCCTCTCTTTCAGAAACTTGACAACACCATTTTTTTGATCTTCCCACATCGGAGGGCATACCTTGATATTTCTCTAAAAAAGTTACATTTGCTACATTGACAATACCTTTAACCTCCTCTTGCAAAATTGGCGGGCATCCTTTACTAAAGAAAATATATCATTTAGAATGATTTACCCTTTGTCCAGCGGCCCAGCCGTAAGTATCCAGCAAAGAAGATACCTCTCTCGCCCCTTCTACTCCCGAAGGGCCATTTCTCTGGGATCCTTTCCCTCTGGAAGGGGGAATTCAAAGCCATTGGCATCACCAATACTCCGTTCATCATGGGGATGATCATGAAGACCATCATCATCAACAACACCATCATCACCGTCATCCATCTCCAACCCTAGTTTTCAATCTATGGACTATTACCTTAGATCCTTTGCTGAAAGCACTTTTTGGTGTTAATTGCTAGCTATAGTTGATGCTTAGAAGTTTTATCGGTGAAAGTTTTATATGTTTAGATTGTTAATCATGGCAAAGTGAATTGGAGAGAGGCGTGGTAGGAGTGATTAACAAAAAACTACCAGTTTAGGGGTTTGCGTCCCACAGAACTACCACTTTTTTAAAAGTGACCGAAAACTACCAAAAAAATCTAAAAACGTGACTAAAAACTACCAGGTTGACCGAATGGTGGTTTTGACCGTTTTAACCGCGATTCTGATGTGAGTGGCCCACGTGCCAGGCTGGCGGCCCGAGTGATTGACAACGGCGCGCACGTGGGGCCGTTAGAGCCGCTCGTCGGTCGCACCTGGTCGGGACCAGGTCATAACCTGGCCGACCGGGCCGCTCGTCCCCACCAGCTCTCTCACTCTCCCCCGAGCTCCTAGCCCTAGCCGTCGGCAGCCATGGCGGCTGTGGATGCAAACTCCAGCGGCGATTCAGGCATACCTCCTGGCGGCAGCGCGGCGCAGTAGCCTTCTCAGTCCGAATCTAATCCTTTCGCTGGCGGCGCGCAGCAGAGGTTGGATTGGTCGGCGCCGGTGCGACCACCGTAGACGACAAGAAGCAGAGCTCAAGGTTAGATTCAGTTATGGTCATCTTGGAAATTGTTGGTATTGTGCATACTTTGTTGTGTAAGAAACTGAAAAAAGCAGTTTGACAGAAACTCAATATTGTGCCTACTTAGGTTCAGTAATCATGTATTCAATTAATAAAGGTATTTCATTTTATAATTTTCAGAATTGATGACCCAAAGTGGTCAATTTGGTTCCATTTCAATGCCAGAGAATCTGTGGTTCGAAATTTATACCAGTCAGACATATCATATTTGACAATGCTTTCTCTTATTGGGAGTGAGGGCTTTGTGGCTGATGATTATATGTACTATGTATTTGATGAGGAGAAAGGATTAGAAGGTTTAGATAAAATATGTTGTGAAGATGATGTGCAGCAGATGTTGGCACACTCTCATAATGAAAAGTTTCTGAACATAAGAGTAGTGGGAGCTCTTGAGGAATGTAATGCAAATGAGAACAGAGATAATTATTTTGCTGAACATTGCATTAACACTCAACAAAGTTGCACTAAGGTGGTGGATATAAGCATGGACAGAAAGGAAGAGCTGAAGAAAAGCATGGTGCAGAGAGAGGCTGACCTTAACCATTTTGAAGGTGATACTGATGTGTCTGAATTTGTTTTTGATGATGAAGCTGCAAATTTAGGTTTAGATGGGAACAATCTGGATTTTCAGTCAGAGTATTCCTCCGAAGATGAAGCTGCAAAACAAGATACAGCAGTGGTACAGAAACTGAAGGTAGTGAGAAAACCTGGTCCAACTAGTAGATCCCACCATGAGATTGAGAAAATGGAGAAAGCAGATTGGTTCCCTGAAGCAGATGAAAAATGTTTCCTTGGTGACTATGGCATCAGTGATGAAGAAGATGAGCCTGAAGGATCCTATAAACTACCAAGTGGTAGGAAGAGAAGGAATAAGAAGTTGAAAGACAGGATATGGTATGATCACAAACTTCAAGGACTAGTAGAACAGTTTTGTAAGGGCTTGTGCTTCACCGCTGTGTATGAGTTCAGAGATGCACTTAGGGATTTTCACATTAGGACTTTGAGAAATTTTCAATACCACAGAAATTCCCTAGATAGGATTATTGTTTAGTGCTCAGAGAGAGCCACCCAGGGATGTGATTTTTATATATGTGCCTCTAAGTTAGCTCATGAAAAAACATTCTGCATCAAGAAGTGTGATATGTTGCACACTTGTGGAGCATGTGCAGAGTCCACAAAGGTTACTACTAAGTGGATGTCAAGGTCAGTGGAGGCAGCATTGAGAGAAGACATTAGATCTCATGTGGATGCATTAATTAAGAAGACCAAGAGTAAGTTTTCAGTGGATGTATCAAGAAGTGTGGCATATAGGGCAAGGAGGAAGGCTGTTGATGTAGTTCAAGGTGACCAAAAGCAGCAGTACTTGAGGCCCAGGGATTATCTTCAAGCAGTTCTTGACACAAACCCAGGTAGCAGGTGTATAGTAACAACATTTGAAGATCCAGAGAACCCATCACCTACTCCTAGATTCAAGTATATGTTCTATTGTTTAGCAGCTTCAAAGGAAGGTTTCCTTAATGGTTGCAGACCATTTATAGGTCTTGATGGATGCTTCATCAAGTTAATCACTGGACAATAAATTCTTGCAGCCACAGGAAGGGATGGAAACAACAATATTTATCCTATAGCTTTTGGTGTGGTTGACAAGATAGATGGTGAAAGTTGGAATTGGTTTTTAACTCAATTGAGATGTTGCATTGGCAGTGGCAACAAATTTGGAACATACACTATCATGTCTGACAGGCAAAAGGTTGGGAAGAATTTCATTGAGCAATTTATGTTATTACTTTTTTCAATTGTATTAATAATTTGTGAATGTGCAGGGCTTGCTTAAGGCAATAAATGAGGTATTCCCTGATTCACCTCAAAGGTATTGCCTTAGGCACATATATGCAAATTTTCAATCTGCTGGATTTAGAGGCCAGGAACTAAAGAAGTGTATTGACAAGGCTAGCTACTCTTACACTAAACATGGGCATGAACTAGGCATGGCAGAGCTGAAAGCACAGTTTGAGGATGCTTGGAAATGGCTCAAAAAAATTGAGGTCTCTACTTGGGCTAGGTTTTCTATGGATCATACTTGCAAAACAGATTTAGTTGTGAACAATCTAAGTGAAGTCTTCAACAAGATGATACTGGATGTTAGGGCCAAACCAGTAAGGAGAATGTTTGAAGGGATTAGGACCAAGCAAATGATCAAGAGGCAACAAATTAGGGAGAAGTTACAGATTAGCAGGTGGACAATCAGACCAACCTACTCAGAGATTTTAGAAGAGAACAAGCAGTATGCCAAGTATTGTCAGGCTGACAGAGCAGGTCCAACAATTTGGCAAGTTACTAGCAAAGAAAAACAGTATTGTGTGGACATGGAAGGGTATACATGTGACTGCAAGAGATGGAACATGACTGGTGTACCTTGCAGTCATGGCATATCTGTACTGACAAAGCAAAAGTTGCATCCTGAGGACTATGTCAATGACTTTTTCAAGAAGCCACTTTATTTGGAGACATACAAAGAAATTATATACCCTGTTCCTGGTCCAGATTTCTGGCCTCACACAAACACTCCAGACATTGAACCTCCTGTGTTCAAAGAAAAGGCAGGCAGAAAACAGACTGCAAGGAGGAAAGGAGAGTTTGAAGTTCCTGCCCCAAGAGACACCAGTAGGATGGGAACAATTACCTATGGAAATTGTGGGTTGGAAGGACACAAGTATACAAGTTGCAATAAGACTCTTAGGCCTAAACTGCAAATGAGGAAAAACAAACACCAGGTAATTATCAAGCATCAGAGCAATGTTTCCTTTTACATAGTCTAATCTAAGTTAAGTTGGACCTTTAATGTAGGAAAACAGGGCAGTCTATGCACCTGCTCCATCTGCTCCAATACAAACTCCAAGAGCACCAGCCCTTAGTGCAAGAGCACCAGCTGCTACTGCATCAGCACCAACTGCTGCTGCATCAGCACCAGCTCCTGCTACAAAAAGGGGTAGGCCTACAGGTGGAGGGAGAGGCAAGGAATTCAGTGCACCAAGATTTGTTGCTGCAACTTCAGAGGTTTTGGCTGGTAACAAAAGGAAGAGGTTTGCAAGCAGCAGATTGAGGGGTTATTACTATGCCAGTGGTAACTGACACTATAAAAGGTAGAACTTCTCTCTTAGAACCTGTTTGAATTAGTTTAGAACCTGTTTCTCTTTGTTTTGAACCTGTCTGTACTTTTCTGCATGAGTATGTCTGAATTTGGGTGAACCTGACCGAACCTTAATGTACTTGTATCAAATTTGTGGTGTACCGTGGGCCTGATGGTGGGCTTCCGTGTTGGACCTAACTAACCCACCAAGCCTGCCACACTGTGTACATAAGAGAGGCTGGATCCCTGCGCCTCATTCCCCTTGACCAAAACCTAGCCGCCACTGATGGATCAACAGTTAGGAGAGGTAGTTGATGAACAAGACGAGGTTGCTAGGGCTGAAAGGAGGGCCAACCGTCGAGCACAGGCACAGGAGCGACGCCAGAGGATTGCTTCCATGATTATGGCGGAACGCAACCAGAATGACGTGAAGCAGTTCAAGGAGGTGTTCCCAGAAGGAACCAACATCACAGATGAACTAATCATCTGGTGGGCCAGAGACAGGGCTTCTTTCCATCGATTCCAAGCAACAAGGAAGAGATGGACTCAGATCCTGGCTGCAGCAGAAGGAAGACAGGATTCAGATTAGTTCTACGCGGTAGTTTCTGACTAAATTGTGGTGTTTATGAATCTGCTTGTCTTGTGCTCAATATTGCCCTGAATCTTGTTCTTAGTCTTGCTTTGAATATTGTCTTCTTCTGAACTTTCTGAACTTTATGATTGCAGTGAAGGATGCAGTTCAGGAGATGCACCAACCGTGATGAAGACGATGCAATGTGGCTGCCTGAATCTATGTTAAAGAGAGTACTCATGTTAAAGACTATGCTTATTTTCTGAACTATCTATGTTTGGGTTGTTGTAAAATCTATGATAAAGACTATGCTTATTTTCTAAGAAATGTATCCATGGCACAGTATTTTTAAGTCTGAACTTATGCCTGAATCCATCTATCTGCATTTATCTAAATGTTTCTATACTTGGGCTTTGCTGAAATGTGATTTTTTGGTCACTCTAATTTTTGAAATACTCCACTATTTGACCATCAACTACTCCACTGTTTGAGCACACAAGTTCCAAGTTGCTGGGTTTCAACAAAGACTTTAATTGCAACACAACTACCACCATTTCTCATCACTCAATCTCAAAAACCTCACTTTCACACTCCACCGCACTTCCTCCACTCCAACATTTAAGTAGCCCAACAACTCACTCTATCTCTGCTCACTCTACCTCTCTCTCGAAAACCTCACTCCACCTACATCCATGGCTGGTTCTTCCTCTACGCCAGACCCATGGCTGAACCCCTTCCCCACCGGCAAGGGCTGGGTTGCTATGCTTTTTGGGTCGGCTCGCGGCGACGAAGACCTCTTCCTCGACTACATGAAGATTGCCATGAGATACAGCAGCACACAAGGGCTTGTGGATGCATCAGAAGAGGTGAGGAAGAAGGCGACGACTGAGGAGAAGTAGCGCATGGACCAGCGCTATGCAACCCCAGGTAAGGGTATCATGCCCATCGACATGTTGCTGTGGGCAATGAAGGAGGCGGACTCCGGCGATGCTGGGCAGAGGGAACGGTGGGCAGCCCACCGCTATATCCCTCCAGCACAAGCTGCAACTCCAACTACTATGGGCAACGCCAACGAGGACCTGCAGATCATCGCCCCACCAGCACTATTGGCTCGCCGACGTCCTCCTCCCATCATCGTCATCGATGGAGACGAAGAGGAGGTGCCAGAGCTGCCACCTACCACTCAAGTCAAGCAAGAGGTGCGACGGTCAGGTCGCATAGCAGGGCAGGGGCCTAACAATCTGAAACAGTAAGTTTCAGATTCAGTTATTGCCAGATCTATGTGAGATTCAGTTATGTCAGTTTAGTTCTGTCAGTTTATCAGGGTGTTTGCAATCTCAGTGAGATTCAGTTCTGTCAGTTTAAGTGTCTTTGAACAATTTCAGTGTCCATGTCCTATCTATGTAAGACTAAATGCTATCTATGGGAGACTAGATGTCCTCCAAACTTCTCTGAATTTGTCTGAACCTGTGATGAAGCAATTTATGAAGTAAACAGATCTCAGCAAGAACTTATGATACAACACACACAAATAAACTACATCAGACTTAGATAATTTAGTTCTTAACTTAACTTAGCACTAGTTCTCAGCATCAGGATAATATTTGGGCAGTACAGATCAGGGCAAACACCACCCCCACACCAACCAAAATGATCTGAACCCATTACAGTTCTTAGGTAGTTCAAAGGTAGTTCATAAGTAGATCAGGGCATATTTGCACCAGACTGATCATTCCTAGGCCAATTATATATATAGGCCTCATATATACTTACCATCCAGAGAGCTGCCACTTCACTCCTCCATCACAACTTCCTTTATCTTGTCCAGCTTTTCCTTGCACCCATGACCAACCTTAAGGAGCTCAGCAATGACATTCTCCATCTTCTTCTTCTCTTCTTTAAGGAGATCTTTCTCCACCTCTAGCTCCTTCATGGCCTTCCTTATGTTTTGGATTATATCAGCTTGACTCTGAAGGATGCACCTTTGTTCTTTCTTGAGCTTAAGCTTCTCCATTTGAAGCTCAATCTTTGCCTGCTCCTCAAGTTGCTTCTTCATCTCCTTCAGTTCATTGATTGCCTGGCTTGTGCAATCCATGTCATGAGATTTGATTCCATCCTGATAATCAAACAACTTGGACACATCATCCACCAGCTGGCTATACTGATTGGCCAGAGAAGCAAGCTCCTTCTGCAGTTTTGCAACCTCTATCCCATGAGCCTCATTATCCTGGGCTCTACCAAGGTTCTGCTCATGATACATATTCCAGAGCTTGCTTAAGCACCTTTGCAGAATTACAGGCCAGGGGGCATCTACCCACTCCAGAACACCACAGTTCACACCATCCTGAAAATCAATTTAATTTTACAGTGAACAAGCAAATTCAGAATAACAAATCATAAACAATAATGATATAAGCTACACTAGCTAGTTAGTTCTATACTACAAGTACAATATTCAGACATGTTTCCAGTGCTCTTTACTACAAGTAAAGTATTCAGACATACCAATGTTTTCAGACTTAAGGAAAATTCAGAATAACAGCAACTAAACACTTTGTTTCCACTACATAGCAGAAATTCAAACTAATCAAATCCACACCAACTTGGTCCATTACCTCAGTAGCACATCCTATGAATCTCCTGCCAGTGTCAGTGCCTTGAAATGCCACAAACTTGCCCGCCCTCTGCCTGTGCAGGATGCACCTTCTGTCAGATTCAGTCACAAGCCCACAGAAACTAGGGTCTATCACAGTGTCAGGAGTTTGCTGCAAAAGCAAAAGCATATCTATATCAAGAACAACTCACATATATCAACTTAAATGGAAAAATCTCAAATATCTTCAAACCCTAACCCTACCCTAACCCTAGAACATAACAGACAGGAGAGGGAGAGGATAGACTGAGATGACTTACAAAGTACTCCATCTGCATGCTGCTGAACTCGCTCATGTACTCGTCATCGTCGTCTGACGTCTCGTTGCTGTTCGGCCACGACGGCATGCCGGAGCGCGAGAAGAAGAAACAGAAGCAGAGGAGAGCAGAGAGGAGTTGAGTGAGCTCGGGGGAGAGTGAGAGAGCTGGTGGGGACGAGCGGCCCGGTCGGCCAGGTTATGACCTGGTCCCGACCAGGTGCGACCGACGAGCGGCTCTAACGGCCCCGCGCGCGCACCGTTAGCCGTTAGGCGGGCTGCCAGCCTGGCACATGGGCCACTCACGTCAGAATCGCGGTTAAAACGGTCAAAACCACCATTTAGTCAACCTGGTAGTTTTTAGTCACGTTTTTACGTTTTTTTGGTAGTTTTCGGCCACTTTTAAAAAAGTGGTAGTTCTGTGGGACGCAAACCCCTAAAATGGTAGTTTTTTGTCAATCACTCGCGTGGTAGTGATCCACCATGGACACCGGGAGTGGGGGGTGACCATTGCAACATTTTAAAACCAAGTTGCCCGACGGGCAAGAAGGGAGAGGAGGAGCTCATGCAGGTGCTCCACTGCTTTGGAGAAAAAGCATTGAACAAGGCACGTGCAAAGAGGGAAAGGAAGAATAAACGAGTCAGCATGCTTGCGTGGCGATATTTTTGCCAACTCAGCCCCTAATGTGTAGGTCGCACTAGTTAGATTCGTTGTTAATAAACCAAGTAAAACTCTAAATCAGGGGTGAACCAACCTTTGGTTGAGATGGTTAGGTGGACAGTGGTATCCCCAACCCACCAGGGTTCAAATCCTGATGCTCGCATTTATCCTGGATTTATTTCAAGAATTCTGGCGATATGCTTATAGTGGGAAGTTTTTTTCTTTCTTCCTGAAATAAAAATATTTTTTTGAAAAACATAGTACAAACACAGATGCTCACATACGCATACATACAATCATCCATATAAACACATGTACACACATCCTGCCCCTATGAGCACGTCGGAGATATTGAACCGGCAGAACAGGTTGAGATTGACGAAGTCCCACTGGCGTCTCGTAATTGATAGGAGCATCTCCTTCGACTGAACGAACATAGCCGAAAAGTTTTTTTCTTTCTTCCTGAAATAAAAATATTTTTTTTGAAAAACACAGTACAAACACAGATGCTCACATATGCATACATACAATCATCCATATAAACACATGTACACACATCCTGCCCCTATGAGCACGTCGGAGATATTGAACCGGCACAACAGGTTGAGATTGACGAAGTCCCACTGGCGTCTCGTAATTGATAGGAGCATCTCCTTCGACTGAACGAACATAGCCGAAAAGTCTAAAATAATGACAGAAAAAATGCGAACACCAGTGCTCACGTCTTGAACTTGAAGCCTAGTGGGTTGTTTCCAACACTAGGAAACTCAACCTAAAATGTGATCTCAAGGACCCCAATTAACTTGAAAACACTCTACGTCCATATTTAGGACGGTTAGGGCGATTTTATGGCCATATGAGTTATGCTCAGTTTGCAACAGAAAAATGGAAGTGAAAAAGTAGGAGGTACAGAAGAAAGATCTATATACGAAGCACACCCCAAAACTAATACTAACTACACTTATAAGAGAAAAAAGATAACTAGGAGTTATGGGTGGATGCAGATCTGTTTCTTAGTCCCTATAAGATTACAGAAATCTCCCTCTACATATTCTACCAGGGTGGATGCCAATTGACTTTTACTTCCTTCACTACTTGGATGGCTTCATATATCCGAATCCAACTATCGCACATATATTGTCACCCTTAATCAGCGAAGCTAGTGATATTTCTACGGGCTCAATATTAGTTGCAAAAGTACACATGATAGTGTTGATGGTTGTTGTCGTTTGCTAGATGTATACTGAAGTATCAGACTATGGCAGACCACTCTATGGAATAATTACTCTTGTTAAACCGTGTGCTGGCACTAGAAGTCATGCTTCCTAGACTTGGTCTTCCCTTTATAGTCTCATAATAGCAATTTGTGGTTGTGCTCAAAAGTTACTTGTTATCACAGATTACCGTACTATGTGGTGCTGAAAATGGCCTCTTTTTATTGCATGGATCTCTCATTCTGTTATATCACAGTTTTCTGAACTAGCAGTGCAAAATTGCAAATTAAGACTTCCAAAATTATGATACATCATGTATAAGAGGATTAAGAGCCGAAAGATACCTAGACTTTTTAATCTGTTATCATGTTGACCACTATGTTTTCTTGTGCAGAAATAGTCAGAAACCCATCAATCCTGGAATCTCCTATTTCTTAAATATAATCATTGTGTAATTTTTTACAGCCTATTTCTCAAATTTGAACCTAAAGCTATGTGTGAGATTGCTAATGCTTGTTCTTTTTTCCCGATCGTATGTTCTTTTTCTCAAACGCAAGTGGCAGAATTTTTATGTCGGTGCTCTTGAGTTTATTCATGATTTTTTATTCAGATATGTTGCGGTGAAAATTTTCTTTTCATATGACATCGCAAGTCCAAGCTAAAAGTGGCTACTTTATGTTTGCGTGTCATTTCTCCTTCTATATCAGAGTTTTGTGGTTGGAATATACCGACTATACAACGGAAATATGTCCGACTGGGATATGAAGGCATTGAACCTTTACTGCTGTGGCCTTTTGAAATAAATATTATATTGCTTGACCAAATTCATCGCTTTGATTTTCTGAGCGCACTAAAAATTAAACTATAGTCAGACTAGCCACTTGTCTTGTTAGCCCATCTGATATTTTGATGCTTAAACTGGCAAACCGAATATATCATGATGCCTAATTCCCTGTATCTGGATCCTTGCTCTGTTTTATCTGAAACAGGAATGCCACTTGAAGAACAAGGATATGGGGAAAGCTTTTGGATGACTTGCGACTAGGGTGCCACCAACCAAGTGCACAGGGCTGCTTCATTTCCTCAGTAGCAGTTCTAACTGTGTTCATTTTAACTTGTAGTGGATTAATTAGATTACCATTTCACACTCCTGTCTTGTGGCATCAGTAGTGCTAGTGTGTATGGAGGTAACTCTCTCGCCTGGTCTGTTTGTGTTGTTGTCTTGTAGGATTTGGAGAAGTGTCCTGCTTTGTATGTTGAGTAGCCATACTATCTGATCTAGTACTTGTATTGCAGTCTTGTCCACTTTTTTTCCCCATGGGCAGTCTTGTCCACTGCTTGCATTTGGACTAGTGTCTTATTGTTGGCCAATTTCAGAATCGATTTCAGTTAGAGATGTGTGTGTAGCTAGCTCTGATGTAACAGTAAAAGAAAGCTTCATTGAAGCCACAATATGATTACGCTTCTAGTACAAAGTTGTATTAAAGTTGGGACACTTTGTTAGGGACGGAAGGAGTATAAGACTTTCTAAAGATTCCAATACTGACTACATACAAAGTAAAATGAGTGAATCTACACTCTAGAATACATCTATATATAGTCTGTATTAAAATCTTTAAAAAGACTTGTATTTAGAAACAGAGGAGTACATGGCACATGTGTTGGTGTAGTGTCAAAAATACTCTTATCTTATGGGATGGAGATCTTATGGGACGGAGGGAATACTTTGTTGTACTTCACTTGTAGAGGGATGAACCCGCAGCAGCAGCCAGTAGGATCAGGTGACTTTATCATGTAACAGTGGCAGTTGTGCAGAAGTCTTCCAATGTAAATACATACTAGAGAGGCGTGCCATGTAATATAAGCCAGAAGACCTAGGCCCACGGGCCTGTGTGATCAATTCACACGACCGAAAGTACTACCTCCGTGCGGGTTTATTAGTCTCCATGGTATTTTGTGTCAAAGTTTAACCACATATTTGAGTAACAAAATATTAATGCATGTCATAAAAAGTTATATTGTCAAAATATTAATAACAAAATATTACTGCATGACCAAAATATTAATGTAGTTTCTAGTAATATTATTTTTGCTACATATAACTTATATTTTATAAGTTAAAATTATGATCAAAATATGGCCTAGAATACGAGGGGACTAGTAAACAAGGACGGAGGTAATAGTTCTCTGTGCTTGATGCCCGTATAGTCCACCACTCGCAGTCATCGTCGGCTCGCCGGCACTCATCCGCGAAGGTGACCGCTGATGTCGTGCCAACACCGTTGTATTGGTCGGGCATCAGTCTACCATTGTCACACCCGACTAGTTGTGACACATCCCGTGACATCCCGTCGTATGGGTCGTGAGGAAATATCTGGTGCACCGGAGTTTGTGGTGCTACCGGTGCACCGAGCTCACATTTTGCTTTTAAAAATCTGAAAAAATAGCACTCTCATACAACATCAATGTAGGTTGTTGGAAAATTTTAAGTCAAAATTCAAAACCTAACTTGAAAAACAAAAATGATAAATTCAACAATGAATAGTATATAACATAACTTGGGCTTTAGATTTGGACCGTTTATCACACTGAAGTCAAATTTGTCATTTTTGTATCTCCAAAAATATTTCAAATTTTTATACGAAATTTTGTGACATCATACATTGATGTTGCGTCAACATGCTAGATTTTTTTAGTTTTTTTAAAACAATCTATGGCATTTGGTGCACCGGTAGCACCACAAGTGCGGGTGCACCGGATACATTCCCAGACCCACGCAACCTGTACAACCACGAGGTGGGGAGCTCTAATTCGGTGCAAGTGGGCCGGCCCATTTAGATTTCACATTTTTTCCTTGGTTCGCTCGATCGTATTTCAGAAAAGAAAAGAAAAAAAATCAAAATAATTCATAAAAAAGGAAAAAAATCATGAATTCAAAAAAGTGCACTAATTTTGAAAAAAAATCATGAACTTGAAAAGAGTTCATCGATTTAAAAAAATTCATCAAACTTGAAAAAAAATCATCAACATTAAAAAAAAGTTAGTCGATTTTGAAAAAGTTGATTGAACTAAAAAAAGTTCATCAAATTTGGAAAAAGTTCAGCGAAATAGAAGATAGTTCATCGTGGATGCAAGGCCCACACGACCTATACAACCATGAGGTGCCTAGAACATCCACGCCGAGTGCAGACCTCTAGGTCTAGATTTGGGCATAACAACCGCCAAAGAAGGAGACCGGGCAAGAGCTTCCCGACGGCACACTCCTCGCCACCCACACAACCAAGGAACATAGCCGCCGCCGCCATGATGCCTGCCAAAGAGCCAACCATCCAGACCGCCACCCGGGGTCGCTGGCAATCCACCCCAAATCTGCAGCCACCACACACATAAGGGACAAAGGGAAATGGCATTCCTTCCTTAGCCCTGGGCAGCCCTAGGCCCGTGCCCAATCCCCAGACACAGGCAAATCATGGACTCCCGCCCCATCCTGCCCTAGTGGGCAAGGGTGAGCCCCCGACAGGTAGGTGAGGGAATGGATCCACGACTCAGTGGAAGAAGATCCACCACCCTTGGCGGCGATCCGAACATGGGAGGTGCCTAGCCCCACGGTCTCGGTCCACGCGGCTCCGGTTAGAGTTGGTGGGAACCCCGCCTCGGACTAACATCACCAGAGAGCGAGAGGAGAGAGGGGTGCATCGCCGCAAGGGGAGCCCCACCACCGAAGATCGTCCCCACTAGTTGTACTCTCCACGGTGCTCTATTCCAACCAAAGAATGAGTCATCGGCTCCTTGATGTCCCGGGCTGACCTATGCTAACACCGACACAAGTGGCAACAATCCTTGAGAGGTGTGCATGGCCCTTGAGCCAACGGATGGCCAGGATCCCACGGAGTGCGGCGGTGGTCCCGAGTAGAGTTGAAGGAGAGGGGATCATGTCCATGAGATGGCTCGCGCGGTAAACTGTCATCGAGGCTGACCGGAGTATGGTTAGTGATGACAACAAAGGCGACCAGTGGCGGATGTCGACACATACGACCAGACAAGGACCTACGGATGCAATTCCTGAGTGGGATCGCTCTAGGGTGTCTAGGGGATGCTCTGGGAGGAGGGATTTGGATGGGGTTTCACCGAACATAACGAATTTTTTAGAATGGGCACGACCATTATTGTTGGAGTTTAAACAATGGCAAGTTGAAAGATTTCTAAGTTGTAGTATAATGATTGCTCACGTCCATAACAACACACTTGTATGCAATATTACTGAAAGCTAAAATGTTGGTAGATTTCTTACATTGCATCACTCAAATGTATTGTTCCAAATTAGATTTCCTTATGTCCGGATTTTTTTTCCTTTTGAACTCACTGATCCGGGGCTAGTGTCTTCGAACGATGTCGCCTGACAAACATGACAAACAACCTGTCACAGACGCAAAAACCACATCCCCTCCTTGCAAGGGCCTGAAGGCATTGTCTTTGAAAAGCGGCAAAAGGCTCGAATCCTATGGGAGCATTTCAACAATCTGATGGGAACTGCTAGGCAGTGTAACTTCAGCTTAAATTGGGAATATCTGCAGCTTCCTTCCTTCAACCTTGAGCACCTGGATGCCATATTCACCATGGAGGAGTTAAAAAAGGCGGTTCTAGAAATGCATGATGAGAAGTTCCCTCGCCCTGATGGTTTTATTGGGGATTTTTTCAAGAAGTGTTGGGAGCTCATTAAAGGAGATTTGCTGGAGGCCATCAATCAATTATTTCATCTCAGAGGGAAAACATGGAATCTTTTGAATAATTCTTTCATTGTGCTGCTGCCAAAGAAAGGAAATGCTGATCATGCTGCTGATTTTAGGCCAATTAGTCTCGTGCATAGTGTGGCAAAGATTCTATGCAAAATCTTGGCAAACAGATTGGCCCCGGAATTACAACATATGATCTCTGCAAGTCAAAGTGCCTTCCTCAAGGGCCGTAGCATTCAAGATAATTTTTTGTATTTCCAGAATGTCATAAGACGGGCATTCACAAAAAATTCACCTCTCATCTTCCTCAAATTGGATATCTCTAAGGCCTTTGATTCTATGCATTGGAGCTACATGTGGGAGGTTCTGAAAGGTTTTGGTTTCGGGCAAAGATGGACAGACATGATTGCATTGCTGCTCTCGACTTCCTCTTCACGAGTCCTCCTCAACGGTTGTCCAGGTGAACCGTTCCTGCACCGGAGGGGGTTGCGCCAGGGAGACCCATTGTCGCTGATGTTACTCATTCTTGCAATGGAACCACTGCAAAAAATGATTGCCATGGCAATGGCTGATGGTCTTCTCACCCCTTTAAGCCATCAGGCCGCCAGTTTGAGAACCAGCCTGTACGCGGATGACGCGGCACTTTTTGTGAATCCCATCAGAGAAGAAATCGCAGCTACTCAGAGAATTATGCTTAGATTTGGAGAGATCTCTGGCTTGATGATCAGCTTAGGGAAGTGCACGGCATTCAAGATCCGATGCAACGATGAAGAGTATGGAGAGGTTTTGCAGGACTTTGGAGGAAAGGAGGGTTTTTTCCCTTGCCAATACCTAGGTTTACCACTGAACAGGAGGAAGCCGATGCGTGCTGAATTGCAACCAATGATAGACAAGGCTGCTGGAAGAGTCAAGCCATGGAAAGGAAGAATTCTGAATAGAACTGGGCGGCTAACTCTAATCAACCCAGTCCTCACGGCAATGGCAACATTCTTCCTCTCGTGTTTCGCAATGGATAAATGGGCTATCAAGAAGCTTGATAAGTGCAGGAGGAATTTTCTTTGGGCTGGGGATGTGGAGGCAAGGGGAAGCAAATGCCTTATAAACTAGAAACAATGTTGTACCCCCAAAAATCTCGGAGGCCTCGGGATCAAAGAGTTAACTTGTTATAGCCGAGCCTTGAGACTCAGATGGTGCTGGTTTGAATGGGACAACATCGACAGACCTTGGAAAGGCACCCAAATCCCTTGTGACACAGTTGACAGAAGTCTTTTCACGGCCTGCACCAAGATCTCCTTGGGAAATGGGAAAAAGATCAACTTTTGGAAGGACAGGTGGATGCATGGAGTTGCACCTATTGCACTGGCACCCGAAGTTGCAAAACTGGCATGGAAGAAGAATCTCAAGGTCGTTGATGCTTTGACAAACAATCTTTGGATGAAGGGGTTACATAGGATGAACAACAAAGAGCAAGTGCAGCAATTTATTTCCTTATGGGAGAAGATCCAGGAAGTGCAGTTGTCTCATGACGATGATGGCATCACGTGGATTCTTAACTCCAAAGGAATTTACACGGCTAAAGATGCCTATGAAGCCCAATTCTTGGGACGAATTAGGCAGCCACTCCTAGAGAAAGCATGGAAAGTGAAGGCTGAAAACAAGATTAAATTCTACCTTTGGTTACTGCTCCAGAACCGTAACTGGACTGCGGACAGGTTATCCACCAGGGGCTGGCCTTGCAACCCGACCTGCCCTTTCTGTGACCAGGCCCCAGAGATAGCAATTCACATCCTTCTGGGATACCCCAGGGTCTGGAACAAGTCTGGGCCCATCCACCCCCAGATGACGGACGTGGCCCTCTCCTCCAATTCCGTCAAATGTTGGTGGCGCAAGCTGCACCTGATCGCTCCAAAAGAAATTGGTAAGGAGCAGATTGCTTTTGCTGCATATGTGGCTTGGCATCTCTGGAATGAAAGAAACAGGAGGGTGTTCCAAAGAAAAATGCTACTGCCGCATCAAGTTTTCATACTGGTGACCGAGGATGTTAGACTTTGCAAAGAGGCATTCAGAGAGTAGTCCGTAGTTGTGGCCACTGCTCAGCCTCCCGATGTTCAGTGGCCTAGGCTCTCCTCTCCCTTCTCTCTACGCTCATCTTAATCTCTAATATGTACAGTTTTTTTCCTCTCCTATAATGCAATGACAGAGCTCCTGTCGGTTCGGGTCAAAAAATCTGCAATGCACCAAAATTAGAAAAATGGAAGTAAAAAGATAGCAGGTAGAGATCCACACACAGATACACATTGCACTTGTTGAAGAAACTTGATCTTTCTCTTTGTGTATTTTTACCATTAGCAAGGAGCGACCGTCAGCCAAACATACCTGCCCGCTTAATGTAAACATGAACAATTGATGGTTGCTAGCCATCATTTAGCTAGGTCATAAAATCACGGTAAATAAGAATTAAAAAGCGGAAGGTAAATTATTATTATTTTGAGCAAAAAACAGCTAGGCTTTATTGAACATTGATAATGTTTACAGGAATGGAGTTCACGTCATGAGGCACTCCCAACCACAAATGTGCACCAGGAGTGTTGAACGTGACATATCTTGTATTTCTAATCTTATCTTCTCTAGCCTTGTATAGCTAACTCTTAGAGATATGGTAGTATTAGTTACCTTGCCACGCAAGACATCATGTGTATATAATGTAACCTACTCCATGGAATACAATGAGTTGCACCAAATATCCTCTCTACATGGTATCCGTTTTACCGCGATCCTCTGTCGCTTCCGCACCCCTACGCCGCTGCGCCTACCCCTAGTCGCCGCTGCGCCAACTCCCCAACCCTCCTGTCGCCGCCGTCGCTACCCTTCCCGTAGCCACTGCCGCCGCTTCCTTCCCACACATCAAGCTGCCGCCGCCGCCACCTCTCCCGTAGCCGTCGCCGCCGCCGCTTCTCTTCTTCCCCCTGCCCCCACTACCTCTCTCTCGAAACCCTAAGGGCCGCCGCCGCTCCTATCTTCCTTCTGTAGCCGCCGCCGCCCTCTTCTCCACACCCATCGCAGCCACCGTTCCCTCCTCCTCTCACCATCACCCAAAACCCTAACCACCCGCTGTCTCCATGGCCAAGGCTGAGGCATCCGACGCCGGTTCCTTCTCCGGTGCCATGTTCACCTCCGATCGCCTCAACGAGATCCACATCAAGGACCACGTACCTGTCCTCCTCGACCTCGACTCGCCGTCCTACAACGCATGGCGCACGTACTTCGCGATGTTGTTCCTCTCTTACCGTCTCATCGAGCATGTTGTCGGGAGCGTTGACTTCTGCGACATGAAGAACGACGACGAGTGGCTCGCTGTGGACGCCTGCATCGTCAAGTGGCTCTTCCTCACCATCTCCGGCAGCCTCTTCAACATGGTGAATGCCCGCGATCCGTCCGCGTATGCTATGTGGACGCGCCTGTGTGATCTCTTCCTCGACAATCAACTACAGCGCCGCGTCTTTCTTCAAGGGCAGTTCTTCACTATGCAACAAAATGATCTTTCGATCGACAAGTACTGCACGCGGCTGAAGGTTCTCGCCGATGAGCTACGCGACGTCGGCATGAAAAATCGATGACTCGGTCCTCCTCACCAACCTCCTCCGTGGCCTCCACCCCGACCTTGGCCAGTCCGCCGCCAACCTCTCCCTCATCACGCTGACGTACGCGAAGGCGGTCACATACCTTCGCATGGAGGAAAAGCATCTCCGTCACACCGCTCGGCAGGCGACCCACGCCGCTCTCCACGTCGGCCTCGCCGCCGGCCACGGCTCTACTCCAACCCAGCCAGGGCCGCGCGCTCCCTTTCCTGCCCCGCCACCCGCGCCTGCGCCCTCCGGCGGCCGCAAGCAGAAGGGTCGCGGGGGCCGGGGCCGCAACTCCAACACGACGCCGCGCCCTCCTACGCCCGCGGCGGCTGCACCTCCCTCGCCTTGGCTCTCGGGGTATAACCCATGGACGGGAGTAGTGCATGCCTACTCCATGCCCATCCCCCGCCCACCAGCTCCGAGCATCCTCGGGCCACGGCCGAGCACCCCTCAGGCGCTGCTGACCGCACCGGTCCCTGCCGCGTATGGCGCTATCGCGGCCTACGGTGGCCCGTCGGCCTATGGTGGTCCCTCCGCATACGGCGGTGCGCCGGGCTATGGTGCATATTGTTGGGGAACGTAGTAATTTCAAAAAATTTCCTACGCACACGCAAGATCATGGTGATGCATAGCAACGAGAGGGGAGAGTGTGATCTACGTACCCTTGTAGATCGACAATGGAAGCGTTTGGTTGATGTAGTCATACGTCTCCACGGCCCGACCGATCAAGCACCGAAACTACGGCACCTCCGAGTTTTAGCACACGTTCTGCTCGATGACGATCCCCGGACTCCGATCCAGCAAAGTGTCGGGGAAGAGTTCCGTCAGCACGACGGCGTGGTGACGATCTTGATGTACTACTGTCGTAGGGCTTCGCCTAAGCACCGCTACAATATTATCGAGGACTATGGTGGCAGGGGGCGCCGCACACGGCTAAGAATATGATCACGTGGATCAACTTGTGTGTCTCTGGGGTGCCCCTGCCTCCGTATATAAAGGTTCAAGGGGGGGGGGGTGCGGCCGGCCTAGAGGTGGCGCGCCAGGAGGAGTCCTACTCCCTCTGGGAGTAGGATTCCCCCCCCCCCCCAATCCTAGTTGGAATAGGATTCGCGGAGGGGGGGAAAGAGAAAGGGGGGCCGGCCCCCTCTCCTTGTCCTATTCGGACCAAGGGAGGGGAGGGGCGCGCGGCCCATCTCAGGCTGCCTCTTCTCTTTTCCACTAAGGCCCACTAAGGCCCATATAGCTCCCGGGGGGTTCTGGTAACCTCCCGGTACTCCGGTAAAATCCCGATTTCACCCGAAACACTTCTGATATCCAAACATAGGCTTCCAATATATCAATCTTTATGTCTCAACCATTTCGAGACTCCTCGTCATGTCCGTGATCACATCCGGGACTCCGAACAACCTTCGGTACATCAAAACATATAAACTCATAATATAACTGTCATCGAAACCTTAAGCGTGCGGACCCTACGGGTTCGAGAACAATGTAGACATGACCGAGACATGTCTCCGGTCAATAACCAATAGCGGGACCTGGATGCCCATATTGGCTCCTACATATTCTACGAAGATCTTTATCGGTCAGACCGCATAACAACATACGTTGTTCCCTTTGTCATCGGTATGTTACTTGCCCGAGATTCGATCGTCGGTATCCAATACCTAGTTCAATCTCGTTATTGGCAAGTCTCTTTACTCGTTCCGTAATACATCATCTCGCAACTAACTCATTAGTTGCATTGCTTGCAAGGCTTTAAGTGATGTGCATAAACGAGAGGGCCCATAGATACCTCTCCGACGATCGAAGTGACAAATCCTAATCTCGAAATACGTCAACCCAACATGTACCTTTGGAGACACCTGTAGAGCACCTTTATAATCACCCAGTTACGTTGTGACGTTTGGTAACACACAAAGTGTTCCTCCGGCACACGGGAGTTACATAATCTCATAGTCATAGGAACATGTATAAGTCATGGAGAAAGCAATAGCAACATACTAAACGATCGGGTGCTAAGCTAATGGAATGGGTCATGTCAATCAGATCATTCAACTAATGATGTGATCCTGTTTAATCAAATGACAACTCTTTGTCCATGGTTAGGAAACATAACCATCTTTGATTAACGAGCTAGTCAAATAGAGGTATACTAGTGACACTCTGTTTGTCTATATATTCACACATTACGTTTCCGGTTAATACAATTCTAGCATGAATAATAAACTTTTATCATGATATAAGGAAATAAATAATAACTTTATTATTGCCTATAGGGCATATTTCCTTCACATATGGTGGCGCCCCTCTGGTCTACGACCCGGTGCTTCTCTCCGCCCTTCATGCTACCCCCTCGCCGAGCGCCTACAACGGAGGCGGCGATTGGTACATGGACACCGGTGCCGCCGCTCACGTGGCCTCCAACCCCGGTATCTTATCCCGTTCCGCTCCCTATCCCTTCTCCTCTCGCATCATGGTTGGTGATGGCAGCTCTCTTCCCATCACCCATCATGGTTCATCCTCTTCTGTTAGCCTCTTCTTCTTTAACTCTCAATAATGTGCTTGTTTCACCATCCTTAATTAAAAAACTTTGTTCTATTCGTACTCTTACTCGTGAAAATCCTGTCACTGTTGAGTTTGACGCTCTCGGTTTTTCTGTTAAGGATGCTCGCTCCCGGAGGGTTCTGCACCGATGTGACTCTCCCGATGATTTCTACCCATGCGGTGCTTCTACTCGCAGTGGCCCGGTTGCTCTTCATGCCGACGTCTCGCTTTGGCACGCTCGTCTCGGTCATCCCGGCGCCGACGCTCTTCATAAAATTTTGAGCACCTTTCCCTTTTCATGTAATAAATCAGCGGCTCACACTTGTCATGCTTGCCGCATAGGAAAACATGTTCGTCTACCGTTTTCTTCATCTTCATTGATTGCAACTTTTCCCTTTGATGTTATTCATTGTGATGTTTGGACATCCCCAGTGTCTAGCAATTTGGGTTTATCATATTACCTTGTGATTTTAGATGATTTCTCACACTTCACTTGGACTTTTCCGTTACGCCGCAAATCTGACGTCGCCTCCACCCTTCACTCATTTTATGCCTATGTCAACACCCACTTTCATCGCACCATTGCTCATCTTCAAACAGATAACGGAAAAGAATTTGATAATCTCGCCATTTGCCATCTTCTATCCACGCATGGCACCTTTTTTCGCTTAACTTGTCCATACACATCCCAACAAAACAGCCGTGCCGAACGTGTTCTACGCACCCTTAATGAGAGTGTCTGCACCTTGCTCTTTCATGCACACATGCCACCTCACTTTTGGCCCGATGCGCTCGCCACCGCCACTCTCCTTCTCAACCTCCGGCCGTGTAAACCACGCTGGAACTATACCCTCACCATCTTCTGTTCGGGTCTCCTCCATCATATGATGATCTTCACGTCTTTGGTTGTTTGTGTTATCCCAACATCACCGCTACCGCTGAAGGAAATATGCCCTAGAGGCAATAATAAAGTTATTATTTATTTCCTTATAATCATGATAAATGTTTATTATTCATGCTAGAATTGTATTAACCGGAAACATAATACATGTGTGAATACATAGACAAACAAAGTGTCACTAGTATGCCTCTACTTGACTAGCTCGTTAATCAAAGATGGTTATGTTTCCTAACCATGGACAAAGAGTTGTTATTTCATTAACGAGGTCACATCATTAGTTGAATGATCTGATTGACATGACCCATTCCATTAGCTGAGCACCCGATCGTTTAGTATGTTGCTATAGCTTTCTTCATGACTTATACATGTTCCTATGACTATGAGATTATGCAACTCCCGTTTACCGGAGGAACACTTTGGGTGCTACCAAACGTCACAATGTAACTGGGTGATTATAAAGGAGCATTACAGGTGTCTCCAAAGGTAGATGTTGGGTTGGCGTATTTCGAGATTAGGATTTGTCACTCCGATTGTCGGAGAGGTATCTCTGGGCCCTCTCGGTAATACACATCACATAAGCCTTGCAAGCATTACAACTAATATGATTAGTTGTGAGATGATGTATTACGGAACGAGTAAAGAGACTTGCCGGTAACGAGATTGAACTAGGTATTGGATACCGACGATCGAATCTCGGGCAAGTAACATACCGATGACAAAGGGAACAACGTATGTTGTTATGCGGTCTGACCGATAAAGATGTTCCTAGAATATGTAGGAGCCAATATGGGCATCCAGGTCCCGCTATTGGTTATTGACCGGAGACATGTCTCGGTCATGTCTACATTGTTCTCGAACCCATAGGGTCCGCATGCTTAAGGTTACGATGACAGTTACATTATGAGTTTATGCATTTTGATGTACCGAAGGTTGTTCGGAGTCCCGGATGTGATCACGGACATGACGAGGAGTCTCGAAATGGTCGAGACGTAAAGATTGATATATTGGAAGCCTATGTTTGGACATCGGAATTGTTCCGGGTGAAATCGGGATTTTACCGGGTTACCGGGAGGTTACCGGAACCCCCCGGGAGCCATATGGGCCTTCATGGGCCTTAGTGGAAAGGAGAAAGGGGCAGCCCAAGGGGGCTGCGCACCTCCCCCCTCCCCTAGTCCTATTAGGACTAGGAGAGGTGGCCGGCCACCCCTCTCCCTCTTTCCCCCTTGGGAATCCTAGTTGGAATAGGATTGGGGGGGGGGGGAGTCCTACTCCCGGAAGGAGTAGGACTCCTCCTGCGCCCTCTCCCTGGCCGGTGCCCCCCTCCCCCTTGGCTCCTTTATATACAGAGGCAGAGGCACCCCAGAAACACACAAGTTGATCCACGTGAACTATTCCTTAGCCGTGTGCGGTGCCCCCTGCCACCATATTCCTCGATAATACTGTAGCGGAGTTTAGGCGAAGCCCTGCTGCTGTAGTTCATCAAGATCATCACCACGCCGTTGTGCTGATGGAACTCTTCCCCGACACTTTGCTGGATCGGATTCCGGGGATCGTCATCGAGCTGAACGTGTGCTCGAACTCGGAGGTGCCGTAGTTTCGGTGCTTGATCGGTTGGATCGTGAAGACGTACGACTACTTCCTCTACGTCGTGTCATCGCTTCCGCAGTCGGTCTGCGTTGGGTACGTAGACAACACTCTCCCCCTCGTTGCTATGCATCACATGATCTTGCGTGTGCGTAGGAATTTTTTTGAAATTACTACGAAACCCAACAGTGGCATCCGAGCCTAGGTTATTTATGTTGATGTTATATGCACGAGTAGAACACAAGTGAGTTGTGGACGATACAAGTCATACTGCCTACCAGCATGTCATACTTTGGTTCGACGGTATTGTTGGACGAGACGACCCGGACCAACCTTACGCGTACGCTTACGCGAGACCGGTTCCCTCGACGTGCTTTGCACATAGATGGCTTGCGGGCGACTGTCTCTCCAACTTTAGTTGAACCAAGTATGGCTAAGCCCGGTCCTTGCGAAGGTTAAAACGGAGTCTATTTGACAAACTATCGTTGTGGTTTTGATGCGTAGGTGAGATTGGTTCTTACTTAAGCCCGTAGCAGCCACGTAAAACATGCAACAACAAAGTAGAGGACGTCTAACTTGTTTTTGCAGGGCATGTTGTGATGTGATATGGTCAAGGCATGATGCTGAATTTTATTGTATGAGATGATCATGTTTTGTAACCGAGTTATCGGCAACTGGCAGGAGCCATATGGTTGTCGCTTTATTGTATGCAATGCAATCACGATGTAATGCTTTACTTTATTACTAAACAGTAGTGATAGTCGTGGAAGCATAAGATTGGCGAGACGACAACGATGCTACGATGGAGATCAAGGTGTCGCGCCGGTGACGATGGTGATCATGACGGTGCTTCGGAGATGGAGATCACAAGCACAAGATGATAATGGCCATATCATATCACTTATATTGATTGCATGTGATGTTTATCTTTTGATGCATCTTATCTTGCTTTGATTGACGGTAGCATTATAAGATGATCTCTCACTAAATTATCAAGACGTGTTCTCCCTGAGTATGCACCGTTGCCAAAGTTCGTCGTGCCCAGACACCACGTGATGATCGGGTGTGATAAGCTCTACGTCCATCTACAATGGGTGCAAGCCAGTTTTGCACAAGTAGAATACTCAGGTTAAACTTGACGAGCCTAGCATATGCAGATATGGCCTCGGAACACGGAGACCGAAAGGTCGAGCATGAATCATATAGTAGATATGATCAACATAAATGATGTTCACCATTGAAAACTACTCCATCTCACGTGATGATCGGTTATGGTTTAGTTGATTTGGATCACCTAATCACTTAGAAGATTAGAGGGATGTCTATCTAAGTGGGAGTTCTTAAGTAATATGATTAATTGAACTTAAATTTATCATGAACTTAGTACCTGATAGTATCTTGCTTGTTTATGTTGATTGTAGATAGATGGCTCGTGCTGTTGTTCCGTTGAATTTTAATGCGTTCCTTGAGAAAGCAAAGTTGAAAGATGATGGTTGCAATTACACGGACTGGGTCCGTAACTTGAGGATTATCCTCATTGCTGCACAGAAGAATTACGTCCTGGAAGCACCGCTGGGTGCCAGGCCTGCTGCTGGAGCAACACCAGATGTTATGAACGTCTGGCAGAGCAAAGCTGATGACTACTCGATAGTTCAGTGTGCCATGCTTTACGGCTTAGAATCGGGACTTCAACGACGTTTTGAACGTCATGGAGCATATGAGATGTTCCAGGAGTTGAAGTTAATATTTCAAGCAAATGCCCGAATTGAGAGATATGAAGTCTCCAATAAGTTCTATAGCTGCAAGATGGAGGAGAACAGTTCTGTTAGTGACCATATACTCAAAATGTCTGGGTATAATAATCACTTGATTCAATTGGGAGTTAATCTTCCGGATGATTGCGTCATTCACAGAATTCTCCAATCACTGCCACCGAGCTACCAGAGCTTCATGATGAACTATAATATGCAAGGGATGAACAAGACTATTCCCGAGCTCTTCGCAATGCTGAAAGCTGCGGAGGTAGAAATCAAGAAGGAGCATCAAGTGTTGATGGTTAACAAGACCACTAGCTTCAAGAAAAAGGGCAAAGGGAAGAAGAAGGGGAACTTCAAAAAGAACGGCAAGCAAGTTGCTAATCAAGAGAAGAAACCCAAGTCTGGACCTAAGCCTGAAACTGGGTGCTTCTACTGCAAGCAGACTGGTCACTGGAAGCGGAACTGCCCCAAGTATTTGGCGGATAAGAAGGATGGCAAGGTGAACAAAGGTATATGTGATATACATGTTATTGATGTGTACCTTACTAGAGCTCGCAGTAGCACCTAGGTATTTGATACTGGTTCTGTTGCTAACATTTGCAACTCGAAACAGGGACTACGGAATAAGCGGGCACTAGCAAAGGACGAGGTGACGATGCGCGTGGGAAACGGTTCCAAAGTCGATGCGATCGCGGTCGGCCTGCTACCTCTACATCTACCTTCGGGATTAATATTAGACCTAAATAATTGTTATTTGGTGCCAGCATTGAGCATGAACATTATATCTGGATCTTGTTTAATGCGAGACGGTTATTCATTTAAATCAGAGAATAATGGTTGTTCTATTTATATGAGTAATATCTTTTATGGTCATGCACCCTTGAAGAGTGGTCTATTCTTATTGAATCTCGATAGTAGTAATACACATATTCATAATGTTGAAGCCAAAAGATGCAGAGTTGATAATGAAAGTGCAACTTATTTGTGGCACTGTCGTTTAGGTCATATCGGTATAAAGCGCATGAAGAAACTCCATACTGATGGACTTTTGGAACCACTTGATTATGAATCACTTGGTACTTGCGAACCGTGCCTCATAGGCAAGATGACTAAAACACCGTTCTCCGATACTACGGAGAGAGCAACAGATTTGTTGGAAATCATACATACCGATGTATGTGGTCCGATGAATATTGAGGCTCGTGGCGGATATCGTTATTTTCTCACCTTCACAGATGATTTAGGCAGATATGGGTATATCTACTTAATGAAACATAAGTCTGAAACATTTGAAAAGTTCAAAGAATTTCAGAGTGAAGTTGAAAATCATCGTAACAAGAAAATAAAGTTTCTACGATCTGATCGTGGAGGAGAATATTTGAGTTACGAGTTTGGTGTACATTTGAAAAACTGTGGAATAGTTTCGCAACTCACGCCACCTGGAACACCACAGCGTAATGGTGTGTCCGAACGTCGTAATCGTACTTTACTGGATATGGTGCGATCTATGATGTCTCTTACTGATTTACCGCTATCGTTTTGGGGTTATGCTCTAGAGACGGCCGCATTCACGTTAAAGAGGGCACCATCAAAATCCGTTGAGATGACGCCTTATGAACTGTGGTTTGGCAAGAAACCAAAGTTGTCGTTTCTTAAAGTTTGGGGCTGCGATGCTTATGTGAAAAAGCTTCAACCTGATAAGCTCGAACCCAAACCGGAGAAATGTGTCTTCATAGGATACCCAAAGGAAACTGTTGGGTTCACCTTCTATCACAGATCCGAAGGCAAGACATTCGTTGCCAAGAATGGATCCTTTCTAGAGAAGGAGTTTCTCTCGAAAGAAGTGAGTGGGAGGAAAGTAGAACTTGATGAGGTAACTGTACCTGCTCCCTTACTGGAAAGTAGTACATCACAGAAAACTGTTTCAGTGACACCTACACCAGTTAGTGAGGAAGCCAATGATAATGATCATGAAACTTCAGATCAAGATACTACTGAACCTCGTAGATCAACCAGAGTAAGATCCGCACCAGAGTGGTACGGTAATCCTGTTCTGCAAGTCATGCTACTAGATCATGATGAACCTACGAACTATGAAGAAGCGATGGTGAGCCCAGATTCCGCAAAGTGGCTTGAAGCCATGAAATCTGAGATGGGATCCATGTATGAGAACAAAGTATGGACTTTGGTTGACTTGCCCGATGATCGGCAAGCAATTGAAAATAAATGGATCTTTAAGAAGAAGACTGACGCTGATGGTAATGTTACTGTCTACAAAGCTCGACTTGTCGCAAAAGGTTTTCGGCAAGTTCAAGGGATTGACTACGATGAGACCTTCTCACCCGTAGCGATGCTTAAGTCCGTCCAAATCATGTTAGCGATTGCCGCATTTTATGATTATGAAATTTGGCAGATGGATGTCAAAACTGCATTCCTGAATGGATTTCTGGAAGAAGAGTTGTATATGATGCAACCGGAAGGTTTTGTCGATCCAAAGTGAGCTAACAAAGTGTGCAAGCTCCAGCGATCCATTTATGGACTGGTGCAAGCCTCTCGGAGTTGGAATAAACGTTTTGATAGTGTGATCAAAGCATTTGGTTTTATACAGACTTTCGGAGAAGCCTGTATTTACAAGAAAGTGAGTGGGAGCTCTGTAGCATTTCTGATATTATATGTGGATGACATATTGCTGATTGGAAATGATATAGAATTTCTGGATAGCATAAAGGGATACTTAAATAAAAGTTTTTCAATGAAAGACCTCGGTGAAGCTGCTTACGTATTAGGCATTAAGATCTATAGAGATAGATCAAGACGCTTAATTGGACTTTCACAAAGCACATACCTTGACAAAATTTTGAAGAAGTTCAAAATGGATCAAGCAAAGAAAGGGTTCTTGCCTATGTTACAAGGTGTGAAGTTGAGTAAGACTCAATGCCCGACCACTGCAGAAGGTAGAGAGAATATGAAAGATGTTCCCTATGCATCAGCCATAGGATCTATCATGTATGCAATGCTGTGTACCAGACCTGATGTGTGCCTTGCTATAAGTTTAGCAGGGAGGTACCAAAGTAATCCAGGTGTGGATCACTGGACAGCGGTCAAGAACATCCTGAAATACCTGAAAAGGACTAAGGATATGTTTCTCGTATATGGAGGTGACAAAGAGCTCACCGTAAAAGGTTACATTGATGCAAGCTTTGACACTGATCCGGAAGATTCTAAATCGCAAACCGGATACGTGTTTACATTAAACGGTGGAGTTGTCAGTTGGTGCAGTTCTAAACAAAGCGTCGTAGCGGGATCTACATGTGAAGCGGAGTACATAGCTGCTTCGGAAGCAACGAACGAAGGAGTCTGGATGAAGGAGTTCATATCCGATCTAGGTGTTATACCTAATGCATCGGGTCCAATAAAAATCTTTTGTGACAATACTGGTGCAATTGCCTTGGCAAAGGAATCCAGATTTCACAAAAGGACCAAACACATCAAGAGACGCTTCAACTCCATCCGGGATCTAGTCCAGGTGGGAGACATAGAGATTTGCAAGATACATACGGATCTGAATGTTGCAGACCCGTTGACTAAGCCTCTTCCACGAGCAAAACATGATCAGCACCAAGGCTCCATGGGTGTTAGATTCATTACAGTGTAATCTAGACTATTGACTCTAGTGCAAGTGGGAGACTGAAGGAAATATGCCCTAGAGGCAATAATAAAGTTATTATTTATTTCCTTATAATCATGATAAATGTTTATTATTCATGCTAGAATTGTATTAACCGGAAACATAATACATGTGTGAATACATAGACAAACAAAGTGTCACTAGTATGCCTCTACTTGACTAGCTCGTTAATCAAAGATGGTTATGTTTCCTAACCATGGACAAAGAGTTGTTATTTGATTAACGAGGTCACATCATTAGTTGAATGATCTGATTGACATGACCCATTCCATTAGCTGAGCACCCGATCGTTTAGTATGTTGCTATAGCTTTCTTCATGACTTATACATGTTCCTATGACTATGAGATTATGCAACTCCCGTTTACCGGAGGAACACTTTGGGTGCTACCAAACGTCACAACGTAACTGGGTGATTATAAAGGAGCATTACAGGTGTCTCCAAAGGTAGATGTTGGATTGGCGTATTTCAAGATTAGGATTTGTCACTCCGATTGTCGGAGAGGTATCTCTGGGCCCTCTCGGTAATACACATCACATAAGCCTTGCAAGCATTACAACTAATATGATTAGTTGTGAGATGATGTATTACGGAACGAGTAAAGAGACTTGCCGGTAACGAGATTGAACTAGGTATTGGATACCGACGATCGAATCTCGGGCAAGTAACATACCGATGACAAAGGGAACAACGTATGTTGTTATGCGGTCTGCCCGATAAAGATCGTTGTAGAATATGTAGGAGCCAATATGGGCATCCAGGTCCCGCTATTGGTTATTGACCGGAGACATGTCTCGGTCATGTCTACATTGTTCTCGAACCCGTAGGGTCCGCACGCTTAAGGTTACGATGACAGGTATATTATGAGTTTATGCATTTTGATGTACCGAAGGTTGTTCGGAGTCCCGGATGTGATCACGGACATGACGAGGAGTCTCGAAATGGTCGAGACGTAAAGATTGATATATTAGAAGCCTATGTTTGTACATCGGAATTGTTCCGGGTGAAATCGGGATTTTACCGGGTTACTGGGAGGTTACCGGGAGGTTACCGGAACCCCCCGGGAGCCATATGGGCCTTCATGGGCCTTAGTGGAAAGGAGAAAGGGGCAGCCCAAGGGGGCTGCGCACCTTCCCCCTCCCCTAGTCCTATTAGGACTAGGAGAGGTGGCCGGCCACCCCTCTCCCTCTTTCCCCCTTGGGAATCCTAGTTGGAATAGGATTGGGGGGGAGTCCTACTCCCGGAAGGAGTAGGACTCCTCCTGCGCCCTCTCCCTGGCCGGCGCCCCCCCTCCCCCTTGGCTCCTTTATATACTGAGGCAGAGGCACCCCAGAAACACACAAGTTGATCCACGTGATCTATTCCTTAGCCGTGTGCGGTGCCCCCTGCCACCATATTCCTCAATAATACTGTAGCGGAGTTTAGGCGAAGCCCTGCTGCTGTAGTTCATCAAGATCGTCACCACGCCGTCGTGCTGACGGAACTCTTCCCCGACACTTTGCTGGATCGGAGTCCGGGGATCGTCATCGAGCTGAACGTGTGCTCGAACTCGGAGGTGCCGTAGTTTCGGTGCTTGATCGGTTGGATCGTGAAGACGTACGACTACTTCCTCTACGTCGTGTCATCGCTTCCGCAGTCGGTCTGCGTTGGGTACGTAGACAACACTCTCCCCCCTCGTTGCTATGCATCACATGATCTTGCGTGTGCGTAGGAATTTTTTTGAAATTACTACGGTTCCCCAAGATATATTATATCTCGGTCCTGAAGATATGCAAGAGGCAAAGAAATCTATGAAGGAAAAATGTATTAAAGCCGAGGATGTTAAAAATTTACCTCCTATTGAAGAAATACATGAGCTTAATACACCACCACTTCCTAAGTTAGTAGAGGTAAATTCTCTTATGAAGTTTAATGATAGTGATAATCCTCACTATATGTATCCTAGTCAATGCCTTTATGAGTTCGAAAACTACATTAGAGAACAAGATCACTTCAATGCAAATGTTATGAAACAATTGAAATATAATTCTGATATGATTGCTCGATCGAGTGACTTGTTATTTAGAATATCAAATGATGCTAGAGGTGTTTGAAACCATGCTTCTATGGTTCAAACTCAATTAGAACAAGTTGCTAAACCTCAAAGAGAATTGCTTGATGAAATGAATAATAATATGCATGACTTTGTGGTTACAGTTGCAACTAGAGGAGGTAAAATGACTCAGGAAACACTTTATCCTAAGGGACACCCAAAAAGAATTGAACAAGATTCACAAAGAGCTAACACTAGTGCACCTAGTTCTTCTAGAAAGAAAAAGAAAAGGAAGAATGATAGGACTTCACATGCTCCTAGTGAACCTGAAATAGAAAAACCTCCTGACAATGATAATGAAGTTTCTATCTCAGATGCTGCAACTCAATCTGGTAATGAACACTCACCTAGTGATAATGAAAAAGATAATGATGAGGTTCATGAAGACTCTCAACCAACCAATGATAAAGAACCAGCCAATGATGTTGAGATAGAACCACCTGCTAATCTTGATAACCCACAACCTAAAAATAAAAGATATGACAAAAGAGACTTTGTTGCTAGAAAACACGGTAAAGAAAGAGAACCGTGGGTTCAAAAACCTATGTCTTTTCCACCTAAGTCAACTAAAAAGAAAGATGATGAAGAATTTGAACACTTTGCTGAGATGCCGAGGCCAGTCTTTTTGCGTACTCGATTGACTGATATCTTGAAAATGCCTCCTTATGCAAAGTATATGAAAGACATCATAAAAAATAAGAGAAAAATACAGGAAGCTGAAATCTCCACTATGCTTGCTAATTACACTTTTAAAGATGGAGTACCTAAAAAACTTGGAGATCCGAGAATGCCAACTATACCTTGCTCTATCAAAAAGAATTAAGTGAAAACTGCTTTTTGTGATTTAGGAGATGGTGTTAGTGTTATGCCTTTCACTTTATATAAAAAACTTGACTTGAATAAACTCACACCTACTGAAATATCTTTGCAAATGGCTGACGAATCAACTGCCATACCTATCGGTATCTGTGAGGATGTGCCCGTTGTTGTTGCTAATGTAACTATTTTGACTGACTTTGTTATACTTGAGGATTATACTTGGTACCCTTCGCTTTTCATATTAATGGCAATGAGCATACGGTGCACTTTCCGAAGAAACAATTCCAAGTGAATGGTATTAATGTTATTGAAAAATATCCGACAATCACTATTGGAAGTTTTCAAATACCTCTACCTACTGTCAAAAAGAAATATGAAATACTTATTGTTGGGGAAATGCATATCCCCATTGAGGTAACTTAGTGATTTACGAAAGTTCTTCGGTTTCATGCTAATCGAAAGTGATTGTTAATAAGATCTGATCAACCTTATTAATGGATCATTTTTGAACGGTATGAAGTTGATGAATTTAGTAAGCACTACCTTCTGTCCTTACCTTTTGTTTTCTTTTTTATTAGTTAAATAAAATAAAATGCCATGTTTTGTCTGTTTTCTAAATTTCCAGTGCAACAAAAAAATGACCCAAAAATAAAAGTTCTCAGAATGCCCTCAAAATTTTACATGATTTTTTCTGAATATTTCTGAATTTCTGGTGCAAATAATACCATAAGGAGATGCACCAGGTGGGCACAACCCACCTGGGCGTGCTAGGACCCCCAGGCGCGCCCTGGTGGGTTGTGGTCCCCACGTGGGCCCCCTCACTTACTTCTTCATCCCACATCATCACTTACCTCTAGAAACAAATCTCCATTTCTCTCTCTCCCATGTTCTTGAGCTCAAACCCGCGGATTTCGATCTCTTTGCTCGAAGCTCCGGTTCCGAAACTATTTCGGGGGATTGTGGCTTGGTATGTGACTCCACCGTTTGTCCAATTAGTTTTTTCTTTAGTGGTTTATATTTTGAATAATTACCTACTCTTGGTGTTGTTGTAGATGTGCTTGCATGTTAAATTCTTAGTGTTCTAAATAGTTTGAATGCTTGCTATGGCTTCTATGTATTCCTATGAGTAGTAGCTATCAATTTTATAAAGTTTTGTTGACAAATTTTTGTCACCCCAAAATTTTTATTTTCAGAAAATTGTACGCGGACATGATGAACCTGTTTGGAAGGAGTTTCTCGAGGAGACGATCCTCGGGGGCATCTTCTAGTGACATTTCTACTCGTCGGTCTTATGTTGAACCAAGTGAAAGTTCCACCCGAGATGCCACCACCAAAACATGCTTATGGCGTTGCGATGAGTATATGGTGCATGTGGGCATTAAGGAGGAATTTGAGCAATATGTTCACAATGCTGGTCTCGGTCCCTACCTTTCAGATAAGTGTGAACAACACTAACTTCTCATTGAATCATTTGTCAAAGGATTTAAATATTTTCCACGTGAGTCTAGGGTGTCGTTTATGATTTATGATAGTCCATTTACCATCTCACTAGAGAATTTTACTTATCACTGCAAGATTCCATTTTGGGGTTCGCTTGACGAACCACCAAAGGCTGAGTTCGAAACATTCTTGACGTGCCTTTGTTACGGTGAAAGGAGGGGAGTGACTCAAGGTAGAATAAAGAGCATTCATTTTCCCGCAATTCAGTACTTTGCGTTATTTAACGGGAAATGCATAGTAGGCATGCAAGACTGTAGCACGCTTTGTGCGCCAGACTTGAGCCTCATACGTACTGCTCTCACCGGTGAAAGGAATTATAACCTTGCAGCCATTGTTGCACGCAGACTTCAACACAACGCTAACAATGGCTGGTTCTATGGTGGAATTTATGCCACGCGTTTAGCACGAGGGTTGGGTGCCTCACCTCGGCCCTTCGATCCTATTCTACCCACGTAGTATTTATATTTTCACACCTTAAAAGACCATAAGATTCTCAAGGGAAAGGCTGATAACTTTACTTATAGTCTTTTGTTTAACCAAACATCTGCGTGAAGGAAATATGCCCTAGAGGCAATAATAAAGTTATTATTTATTTCCTTATATCATGATAAATGTTTATTATTCATGCTAGAATTGTATTAACCGGAAACATAATACATGTGTGAATACATAGACAAAAACAGTGTTGCTATTGCTTTCTTCATGACTTATACATGTTCCTATGACTATGAGATTATGCAACTCCCATTTATCGGAGGAACACTTTGTGTGCTACCAAACGTCACAACATAACTGGGTGATTATAAAGGTGCTCTATAGGTGTCTCTGAAGGTACTTGTTGGGTTGGCGTATTTCGAGATTAGGATTTGTCACTTCGATTATTGGAGAGGTATCTCTGGGCCCTCTCGGTAATACACATCACTTAAGCCTTGCAAGCATTTCAACTAATGAGTTAGTTGCGGGATGATGTATTACAGAACGAGTAAAGAGACTTGTCGGTAACGAGATTGAACTAGGTATTGAGATCAGAAAGCATGGCACCCGGGCCCAAAGTGACAAGCATTAAGCATGGCAAAGTCATTGCAACATCAATCTTAGAACATAGTGGATACTAGGGATCAAGCCCTAACAAAACTATCTCGATTACATGATGAATCTCATCCAAGTCCTCACCGACCAGTGAGCCTATGAAGGAATTACTCACTCCCGGTGGGGAGCATCATGGAATTGGCAATGGAGAAGGGTTGGTGATGACGAAGAACGAAGATTCCCCTCTTCGGAGCCCCAAACGGACTCCAGATCTGGCCTCCCGATGAAGAACAGGAGGTGACGGCGGCTCGGTCTCATGGATCGCGATAATTATTTCTCCTTGATTTTTTTCTGGAAAAATAGGATTTTATAGCGTCGGTTTCAGGGTCTGCGGGGCCACCATGTGGGGACAACCCACCTGGGCGCGCGAGGAGGGGGGCACGCCCTGGTGTGTTGTGCCCACCCAGGTGCCCCCCTCTGGTGGATCTTGGCTCTACAAATTCTTGTTTATTGTATACAAAATCCTCATAAAGTTTCTTTCCATTCCGAGAACTTTTATTTCTGCACAAAAACAACACCATGGTAGTTCTGCTGAAAAATCGTTAGTCCGGGGTTAGTTTCATTCAAATCATGCAAATTAGAGTCCAAAACAAGAGGAAAAGCATTAGGAAAAGTAGATACGTTGGAGACGTATCAGCATCAACTTGCATTAGTTATAAACAACTAGAGAACATATGAACATGGCATGGTTGTCTCATTAATATCATGCAATCGATAAACTCCTAGGATATAGTTTGGTGGTGCCGAAGCCCATCACGTGTCTCGGTCTAACCTTAGCGCCCGCTTAGTTACAACTACCACTCAACTTGGACTTCATTGAAATACTAGATGATGAGGACATGGGTACCTTGGATACGACCAAAAATGTTGCATACATGCATATTTGTGACGTGATTTCTTATAAGAGTTATGCAATAATTTATCTATGCTATATAGAACAAAAGTTCTTCACCTCTTTTTGTTTATTGCCTAATTGCAGATCTACTGGACACTTGTACAATCCACATATGAAGATAAGGGAAAAGAGACGTTTAGGTGTTGTTCAAGAAATTCTTTCATGTCATTTTTAGCCCAAGGGAAGTTAGAGTCCAAGTCTCTTATGTTCTGGACTCAGATTCGGACTGCACAAATATACCTTACTCAAAACGCCAAAAACTCTTTCATCCGAACTCCAAATTGGTTGATTCTTTTTTTGTTGGAAAGTTTATTTCGCGCACTTTCCAATCCAGTTGGATTCACCTTCAAATTCATCCGGGGCGTTGAAATATTGATGAGACAATGTGACATTGCAGTAGAATCCAGTCAAACTACAAGTCCAAAGGTGTTGCATCACCTCCAACTTGGGCACATGAGCCTTGTATGACCTAAGGTTAGTTTTAGGCTGACTTAGGACGTCCTCCCACCTCCTTGGCCACCACTCCTTGCTCCTATATAAGTAGATCAATCTAGTACATTTTTCCTTGGGATTTGTTTAGTTAAAAGTTAGCCATTGCAACTTTGTGTATTTCGTTTGTGTCCAGCGAATAGACCAAGAGCACTTTCGAATCCCCACCTTTATCAATACTACATCTATATTTGCAATATTTAGACTGCATTATCATATTCTTGCTTGTTCTTCGAAAAGACCTTCGTGGTCAGGCTAATCGTGCTTTCAGCATCGTCAGTAACCTGAGGAGATTGGTTTAGCGATTGATAAGGCGCAACGTCGTGCACGTTCGTAGTCGGGTCATCAAAGTAGGCTCCACCAAATCGATAGTTATCATCTCATCGAAACATCGGCACCCTCGTTTCTATCACTAGAGGTTCCCATTTTTTAGTTCATTAATGAAGAAAGGCAATGATCTCACATAATTTAATAAGATATCTTCATTACTCTATTCAAGGACATTTACCGATGGATTCATCTATACTCTGATGTTATCTCAGGGCTCATCCACTTCGGGGGAAACTTAAACATAGGAATTAGGAATGGTATGTGGGAATTTGATAGGATGGCACCTGTCATCCTAAGGAATTTATTGCCTCGCTCCAATGAAAAAAATGAGCTTTGAGTTGATGTGTACTTTCCTTAAAAACACATAAATGGATAATATTCCTATGGAATTCATGTATGTGTTTCCAACTAATCGAATGAATCTATATGAAATTTTCCGATGTAATCCTTGTTCCTGTGTTTTTCCTATGAAAATCCTCCAAATCAAAAGATGCCTCAAACTATTGCGAGGAATCATCTCTTCAAGTTTTGTCACTCTAGACTTGTTCGTGCAATTTTGATTGTACCACCAATGCATACATGTTACTTTTAGCACCAAGGTATTAATGTCATGCCAACATACATTCTCTATTCAAATATTAGTGAAGCAAAAGGGAGTATAAAATGTGTATTGCTGAAAGGAGTCATGCTTTAAGAATTATAAGTGAAGCAAAAGAGCAATTCTATAGATAGATGACCATGCATGAGTTCTCCCAAAGTATATTCACTCATATGTGATTATTGTACATATCAACAAACAAAATTAAACGATGCTCCAAGAATAACACATATCATGTGAACAAATAAAAACATGGGACAAACTGAAACAAACCGTTATACCCTGGGATCTAGGTGGAATGATCAAATATAGTGACCATGGTTGTTTATATACATGCAAAACTTGTTATCTTTCTTCTTGTTTCTCTTTCAGAATGCTAACTCAGATATGATGGCAATGTATCATAAAGATAGTGAGATAAACCATTGTTTCTCTCTCTTAAATCTAATGCACATATCATGGCAAAGTCTCCTAAAGACAGCGCGATAAACCCATGTTTTCTTTCCGAGAAGCAAATGCAGATAAGAATGCAAAACATCTTGAAGATAGCGAGACAACTAAAAAGTAATGTCCCAATGTAGTGTTCGAGATACTCTTCACTGCTAGTGACACAAGCTTTCTGAAGTCAACGCCTGAATCAGTTTGCCTTCTTCAATCTTAACTCCAAGTAAAAACACAAGGTTCAGTTGTGCTCTGACTAGAAGTCGAATCACTAAAGAAGATGACGGAAAAGTCATATCAGCACATTATCGCTAAACATCTAGTGATGGAGGATATATAAGCGTCAAAACGGGGCAGTCTCATCATGTTGCTCAACTTCTTGTGCTGTAACTTTGCAGCAAGGTTAACGTTTCTTAAGCTCTATCGGAATGGTCTAACATCTTTAAACTTGTTTGCTTGTTACGTTCATTTACACTTGTGGCAAAATTTGATGCCCAATGGATATAATATGCTACAATGTCCTATTGTAACATACATATTATTATTAATTGCCGTATGTTTCTTCCCGTAGTCCGCTAATGAGTTGACCCAACATGTCATTAACAGGTTGAAAGAACCACATGCCACCAATGGTCTTAAATAACCATTGCCTCAGGCCTAAAGTATCATGGGCCACAAACGGACTGACAACACTACGAGCCATTGATGGGCCGAAAGCACCATAGTCTGCAAATGTGCCGACATTACAACATGTCGTAATATGTGCCAGAAGAAACGTGGGGAGCAGACGTGATGAAATAACCATCGGTGACATACATACCGAAAGTACCACAAATTGCAAATGGGCCAGAAGAAGGAACATGCCTAAACCAAACCGACAGACCCACTAGGCGGTGGTGAGCCAAATCCACACGGGATGTCAATTGGCCATATAGACCCAGACTGTTAATGGTCAGGCGCATGTAGGCTTTTAACGGGCCTTCCATGGGCTAGAAGCACGAAGATTTGATAGAAGCCCGTAGGCCTTAACCATGCATGGCCTAGGTTGGGCTAGCCCTTTTACCATAGGAGGCCACATTGTTAACTGATATAGGATCTTGTACCCCGCGTCTATTAGCTTAAAGACGACATGTTATGGCGGCTGCCACGTGTTGATGTTGTCCCGGTTGAGTGGGTCACCCGCGATGGAAACCACGTTCATGATGATGTGTCATTTTTGTCATGGGAGGGCACACTTTCATGAGAAAAAAATGACTTTTCCATGGAAGTGATCTATGATAGCACATGTACGACAATTTTGATTATGCCACAAACCTGCCATGGATGTAGATCTATGATAATAAAATAGACTTACTATGATGAACATGTATCATCACAGATGTGTCTTTTTCTTGTAACGTGAGCATGAGCATTTCCAGCAAGAGGGCGGCGTCTGATTGTCATTATTGTTGTTTTGCTAGATGTAGCTCCAAACCTAGTTTGGCTAGGTGGTTGTTCCATTGTTAGGGTTTTGTACAATTGCCCACTAATCAGTCGTGCATTATTTCATTTTTATCATGTTTTTTATTTGTAAACCAGTTCATTCTTTCTCCTATATGAATTAGCAAGAACACATTGTCCTTGTCACGTAATTCCACTACAGAAACATACAACATAACTTATAATCACACATAGCCAATAGCCATGTAGCACATGCAAAATGGGACGAGTACATGTGGATACATTAGATTGGGGGTAAGAAGAAGGCACAAAAGCAAGATATATGCATAAAAACCATGCACACAGCTTACTACTTACACCGATCCCAAATTTGTCGAATAACCATATGCATGCCACTACCAGAATCGCCCCCTAGGCCGTCGGCATAGCCCTGAGTCCCGTCGGGACAGACCTATGCCGACGGCCCCCATCGGCATAGGGCCGTCGGCAACATATACGTCGGCATAGCCAGGGAGGCCGTCGGCATAGATGCTTTCCCGACGGGGGCCGTACATCTATGCCGACGGCCCTTGCCGTCGGCAACAATCACGCCTAACGGCGGCCGCCGTCAAGTTTGCCCAACGACTGGTCGCCGCATGGCACCCCTATGCCGACGGCCTAGCATCGGCTTAGTCAAAAACTATGCCGACGGCTAGACCGTCGGCATAGGTGTGCCACGTGGCGACCAGTCGCTGCTCGTGGACCAGGGATATGCCGACGGCTGGGCCGTCGGCATAGTTTGAAACTAAGCCGACGGCCAAGCCGTCGGCATATTCCTTCATACAGAGCTCCCAGTAGCTGACACGTGGGCGCCTATGCCGACGGCCTAGCCGTCGGCACAGTTTTTAAACTAAGCCGACGGCTAGGCCGTCGGCATAGGTGCCACGTGTCAGCTACTGGGAGCTCACGCTAGCCCTATGCCGACGGCCTAGCCGTCGGCATAGTTTGCTTTTGCTTTTTTTCTTTTTTCTGTTTGTTTTCAAATCAATTCAATTCAAATAACAGCACATATCAGCAGATATATATGATGGATAGACATATAAAACACAACGGGATATCATCCGGCACCATCACAACAATATATGCATAAGCATCATCACACACAAGTCTCTAAATGAACATCATCACAACCAACATAAGCATAAGCATATAGAGAAGCACACAAGTCATCTAAATGATCATCACCACACACAAGTCATCTCAAGCATCATCACCACCACAGGATTCATCGAAGCACCGCGGAGGTCGTTCACCGCCAAGACCGCCAAAGCCCAAGTTCGTCACACTAAGCGGCAGCGCTACCGCCAAAGACCGCCTCCGCCTCCGCCTCCGCCTCCCTCCGTGGATCGGAGTGGTCGGGCTCCGTGTCTCCGGAGTGCTGCGAAGACCACGCCAACGTAGATCCACCTGTTCCCTGGATGTTGAAAGACATATGCATCGGAGATATATGACTGTTGTTGAAGGCATGACATGCTTTGGGTGAATAGATTGGGGATGAACTAAACCGGCGAGGGGCCCAGCGTTCTATGCCACAAACTCCTCAAAGCTCAGCAGCACTGGTTGTGCTGGAGGGCATTTTGCTGAAGGGAACTGAGGACACCTGCCGGCCGCCATTTCCTGAAAAGCCTGCTGCATCTGGCTATCCCTCTGCACTTGGTGTTCATAAAGCCTCTGATGCCACGCCATGGTCTCCTGGCGTGTGTACTCTAGGCAGGCCTACGGTATGACATGATGGAACTCATAAAACTACTAAATGCGAAAAATAAAGTGAGCAATGAAGATAAGAGGGAAAATACTTATAGATTGTTGCTCCTGAAAGAGGGACTGTGCACTGGTCACTGGCTGGCTCGTGCGCTGGCTCAGGCTCGGGTCTATCGGACGAAGCTGTGTGTAGGAGATACTAGGAGTGATCACAGCATCGAGAACCGCCTCCCGACCGTGCTCCTTGGGCCCCCTCACCACCGCCATGTCGTCCAGAGGCGCCGCAATGGGGTCAGGTGTGTCAGGATGTAACTTCAGATACGCTTCGGAGTAGGCCTTCTTCCTCCCCGCGGTCTTCTTGCCGTAGTACTTGGGCTCGCCAGGCTTGGGGTTCTTCCGCGTAATGGGCCGATCTCCACGCCTTGCATGTGTGAGAGGCGGCCGCTTCAGTTTTACAGACTTGTGAGAGGCCGCCTACGCAAGATTTGGTGGCATGCTAGCCCCCGGAGGCTGCCGGCCACAGCCGTAGACACGGGAAGGGCAATCCGCGTAGAGGGAATTTTTCGGATACTTCTCCATCACCAAAAATTATGAAAAATTACCATCGTTCCTATAGCACATGTGCCCACGTCGTGCAAAAAAACTCATGATTTTATCGCGCTCCGAGTATTTAGTAATATTGACGCCGCATCGTTACCGTAGAACATCTACTACCGTGTCATCGCCATCCGTGAGGGGGGGCCACGCCCCGGAGACGCGTCCCGCCTCTTCGGACATGCCACCACACCACCCCGCATGTATGAGGGCCCGGTGTGACGCTCCGGTGGCATTGCTACCCCAGTGCCCCCGTCCCGCCTAACCCTTTAGCGTTTGACCACGGGATCTAGCCCTTTGACTTTGCACGGACGGGCTTTGACCAGTGGACCTCCCCACTCGGTTGTGTTAGGTCAGCCCATAGGAACACTTTGGGGCACCATCCGGGCCAGACCCACAGCAAGATCCCCTCCGTGTAGACCCGACGCGTCCGTTTCCCCCCTCCAGGAGCCTGCGGCGGCGCCGTTCGTGAGGGGGGCACACCCCGGACACGCGTGCCGGGCGTTTGCAACCACCACAACACTTCCAGACTTGTGAGAGGCCGCCTACGCAAGATTTGGCGGCATGCTAGCCCCCGGAGGCCGCCGGCCACAGCCGTAGACGCGCGAAGGGCAATCCGCGTAGAGGGAATTTTTCGGATACTTCTCCATCACCAAAAATTATGAAAAATTACCATCGTTCCTATAGCACATGTGCCCACGTCGTGCAAAAAAACTCATGATTTTATCGCGCTCCGAGTATTTAGTAATATTGACGTCGCATCGTTACCGCAGAACATCTACTACCGTGTCATCGCCATCCGTGAGGGGGGGCCACGCCCCGGAGACGCGTCCCGCCTCTTCGGACATGCCACCACACCACCCCGCATGTATGAGGGCCTGGTGCGACACTACGGTGGCATTGCTACCCCCCAGTGCCCCGTCCCGCCTAACCCTGTAGCGTTTGACCACGGGATCTAGCCCTTTGACTTTGCACGGACGGGCTTTGACCAGTGGACCTCCCCACTCGGTTGTGTTAGGTCAGCCCATAGGAACACTTTGGAGCAACATCTGGGCCAGACCCACAGCAAGATCCCCTCCGTGTAGACCCGACGCATCCGTTTCCCCCCTCCAGGTGCCGGCGGCGGCGCCGTTCGTGAGGGGGGCACACCCCGGACACGCGTGCCGGGCGTTTGCAACCACCACAACACTTTCCAGACATGTGAGAGGCCGCCTACGCAAGATTTGGCGGCATGCTAGCCCCCGGAGGCCGCCGGCCACAGCTGTAGACTCGCGAAGGGCAATCCGCGTAGAGGGAATTTTTCGGATACTTCTCCATCACCAAAAATTATGAAAAAATACCATCGTTCCTATAGCACATGTGCCCACGTCGTGCAAAAAAACTCATGATTTTATCGCGCACCGAGTATTTAGTAATATTGAAGCCGCATCGTTACCGCAGAACGTCTACTACCGTGTCATCGCCGTCCGTGAGGGGGGCCACGCCCCGGAGATGCGTCCCGCCTCTTCGGACATGCCACCACACAACCCCGCATGTATGAGGGCCTGGTGCGACACTACGGTGGCATTGCTACCCCCAGTGCCCCCGTCCCGCCTAACCCTGTAGCGTTTGACCACGGGATCTAGCCCTTTGACTTTGCACGGATGGGCTTTGACCAGTGGACCTCCCCACCCAGTTGTGTTAGGTCAGCCCATAGGAAAACTTTGGAGCAACATCCGGGCCAGACCCACAGCAAGATCCCCTCCGTGTAGACCCGACGCGTCCGTTTCCCCCCTCCAGGTGCCGATAGCGCCGCCGTCCGTGAGGGGGGGGGGGGCACACCCCGGACACGCGTGCCGGGCGTTTGCAACCACCACAACACTTCCAGACTTTTGAGAGGCCGCCTACGCAAGATTTGGCGGCATGCTAGCCCCCGGAGGCCGCCGGCTACAACCGTAGGCGCGCGAAGGGCAATCCGCGTAGTGGGAATTTTTCGTATACTTCTCCATCACCAAAAGTTATGAAAAAATACCATCATTCCTATAGCACATGTGCCCACGTTGTGCAAAAAAACTCATGATTTTATCGCGCTCTGAGTATTTAGTAATAATGACGCCGCATCGTTACCGCAGAACGTCTACTACCGTGTCATCGCCATCCGTGAGGGGGGGCCACGCCCCGGAGACGCGTCCTGCCTCTTCGGACATGCCACCACACCACCCCGCATGTATGAGGGCCCGGTGCGATGCTCCGGTGGCATTGCTACCCCCAGTGCCTCCGTCCCGCCTAACCCTTTAGCGTTTGACCACGGGATCTAGCCCTTTGACTTTGCACGGACGGGCTTTGACCAGTGGACCTCCCTAGCCAGTTGTGTTAGGTCAGCCCATAGGAACACTTTGGAGCAACATCCGAGCCAGACCCACAGCAAGATCCCCTCCGTGTAGACCCGACGCGTCTGTTTCCCCCCTCCAGGTGCCGGCGGCGGCGCTTCCGTGAGGGGGGCACACCCCGGACACGCGTGCCGGGCGTTTGCAACCGCCACAACACTTCCAGACTTGTGAGAGGCCGCCTACGCAAGATTTGGCGACATGCTAGCCCCCGGAGGCCGCCGGCCACAGCCGTAGACGCGCGAAGGGCAATCCTCGTAGAGGGAATTTTTCGGATACTTCTCCATCACCAAAAATTATGAAAAAATACCATCGTTCCTATAGCACATGTGCCCACGTCGTGCAAAAAAACTAATGATTTTATCGCTTTCGAGTATTATTAATATTGACGCCGCATCATTACCGCAGAACGTGTACTACCATGTCATCGCCGTCCGTGAGGGGGGGCCACGTCCCGGAGACGCGTCCCGCCTCTTCGGACATGCCACCACACCACCCCGCATGTATGAGGGCCCGGTGCGATGCTCCGGTGGCATTGCTACCCCCAGTGCGTCTGTCCAGCCTAACCCTCTAGCGTTTGACCATGGGATCTAGCCCTTTGACATTGCACAGACGGGCTTTGACCAGTGGACCTCCCCACCCGGTTGTGTTAGGTAAGCCCATAGGAACACTTTGGAGCAACATCCGGGCCAGACCCACAGCAAGATCCCCTCTGTGTAGACCCGACGCGTCCGTTTCCCCCCTCTAGGTGCCGGCGGCGACGCAGTCCGTGAGGGGGGCACACCCCGGACACGCGTGCCAGGCGTTTGCAACTGCCACAACACTTCCAGACTTGTGAGAGGCCGCCTACGCAAGATTTGGCGGCATGCTAGCCCCCGGAGGCCGCCGGCCACAGCCGTAGACGCGCGAAGGGTAATCCGCGTAGAGGGAATTTTTTGGATTCTTCTCCATCACCAAATATTATGAAAAAATACCATCGTTCCTATAGCACATGTGCCCACGTCATGCAAAAAAACTCATGATTTTATCACGCTCCGAGTATTATTAATATTGACGCCGCATCGTTACCGCAGAACGTCTACTACCGTGTCATCGCCGTCCGTGAGGGGGGGCCACGCCCCGGAGACGCGTCCCGCCTCTTCGGACATGCCACCACACCACCCCGCATGTATGAGGGCCCGGTGCGAAGCTCCGGTGGCATTGCTACCCCCAGTGCCTCCGTCCCGCCTAACCCTGTTGCGTTTGACCACGGGATCTAGCCCTTTGACTTTGCATGGACGGGCTTTGACCAGTGGACCTCCCACCCGGTTGTGCTAGGTCAGCCCATAGGAACACTTTGGAGCAACATCCGGGCCAGACCCACAGCAAGATCCCCTCCGGGTAGACCCGACGCGTCCGTTTCCCCCCTCCAGGTGCCGGCGGCGGCGCCGTCCGTGAGGGGGGCACACCCCGGACACGCGTGCCGGGCGTTTGCAACCGCCATAACAATTCCAGACTTGTGAGAGGCCGCCTACGCAAGATTTGGCGGCGTGCTAGCCCCCGGAGGCCGCCGGCAAAGCCGTAGATGTGCGAAGGGCAATCCGCGTAGAGGGAATTTTTCGGATACTTCTCCATCACCAAAAATTATGAAAAAATACCATCGTTCCTATAGCACATGTGCCCACGTCGTGCAAAAAAACTCATGATTTTATCGCGCTCCGAGTATTATTAATATTGACGCCGCATCGTTACCGCAGAACGTCTACTACCATGTCATCGCCGTACGTGAGGGGGGGCCACGCCTCGGAGACGCGTCCCGCCTCTTCGGACATGCCACCACACCACGCCGCATGTATGAGGGCCCGGTGCGACGCTCCGGTGGCATTGCTACCCCCCAGTGCCTCCGTCCCGCCTAACCCTGTAGCATTTGACCACGGGATCTAGCCCTTTGACTTTGCACGAACGGGCTTTGACCAGTGGACCTCCCCACTCGGTTGTGTTAGGTCAGCCCATAGGAACACTTTGGAGCAACATCCGGGCCAGACCCACAGCAAGATCCCCTCCGTGTAGACCCGACGCGTCCGTTTCCCCCCCTCCAGGTGCCGGCGGCGCGCCGTCCGTGAGGGGGGCACACCCCGGAGCCCCAAGACGGGCGTCTACGCATGCATGAACACTTTCACATATGCATCGGGACCCGTGCGATGTTTCGGTGACATAGCTACACCCCGAATCCCCCCACCAACCAGAATTCCTTCCGTGTCGACCGTTTCCCCCCTCCGTGACACGGCGATAGCGACGTTCGTAACGGGGGGCAATCGATATACCATCGGGTATGTTTTTTTAGATAAGGCATAATTATCTTATGCAAAAACAAAAACTAAAATAAAGTAAAAATAACAAAACAAAGTAAAAATAAAAAATAAAGTAAAATACACATATGCCGACGGCAAGGCCGTCGGCATATCTGTGCACACACGGAGGTTGTCCCACGGATCGATGACGTGGCGCACACGGATCGATGACGTGGCAGAGGGGCCTATGCCGACGGCTATGCCGTAGGCATACCTCTGCCACAGATATGCCGACGGCCGCCGTTACCGCCCGTCGGCGTAGGTCAACGCCGTCAAATGGTCAGCGCTGACCGGGCAGGGGGCCCGGGCTATGCCGACGGCCTTCCTATGCCGACGGGCCCCGTAGGCGTATCTCGGGCGGTCCCGACGGCCTCGTCTATGCCGACGGCCCCGTCGGCATAGATGGATGTATGCCGACGGCTATTCTCTACGCCTACGGCCTATCCTTGGCGTCGGCATAGGTCCATGATGCGACTGCCGTCGGCAACCCCAGTTTTTCTGGTAGTGATCTGTCGAAGATGGCCTTCAGGAATCCGGGAAGAAGTCTAGTTGATGGAGCTCACCGCATAGATTGTTGTCGACAGCACAGCCTCGCACCAAGTCCTGGATGCGTCGCAGTCGGCAAGGTAGATGTTTGCGCCAAGGCACTATCACCATTTGCAACGTGACACATGCACAGTTGCTTATGATCTCCACGACGAGAAAAATGGACAAGCCATCCCCTTGTGCTTTTTGGAGAAGAGCCGTGTCCAATGGTGAGTGACGGGATTCCTCGATTGTGAGCTTAATCTGGAGGATGGGTCTATCTCTACCATTGTGCTTCTGCTCAGATTATAGGTTCACGTCTCTCTAGATTTGTGTTCGAGAATTCTGCAAATCTGCCACTCTTACCTGATGAATTCACTGACCCTATGGCTAGTGTGTAGGTTCATCCCTCTACAAGTACAACAAAGTAATTATTTCTTAGTGAACCAGCACATGTGCCCATGTAGATAGACAGACTGTGCTTCAACGGATATTTCTTTCACTGTTAATCAGAGAGCTACACATCCTCTAACTGAAACCATTCTGCAATGCGAACATAAGGCGCTGTCAAATCAAGCAGTGGAAGCACGCAGATTGCAACAGAAGTACTAGATCGATTATATAGCTACTCACATACAAAATAAACACTTTTCACAAGTAGCAAGCTGTGACAACAACACAAACAACGAGGCGAGAGAGTTACACACTAACACTACTGAGCAACTAACCTACTACGCCACATGACAGGAGTAGCTGCTCATTACATACCATCCTAATCAATCCACTGATGGTTAAAATGAACACGGTTAGAAACTGCTACCGCAGAAATGGAGCCCTGTGCTCTTGGTTGGTGGCAACCCTTGTCACAACTCATCCAAAAGCTTTCCTCATATCCTCGTTTCTTCAATGGCATCCCTGTTTCGAGACGAAAACAGAGCCAAGAACCAATAGAGAAATTAGCGATCAGACATCAGTTTGCCACTTAACTTAAGCATCAAAAATTATTAAGATGGCAACAAATGATGGCTAGCCGACGCATAGTAAATGTTTAGTGCGCCTGAAAATTAAACGTGAATTGTCAAACAATTTAGTTTTTATTCCAAAAGTACAGCGCACAGGTTTAAATCTTGGACTAGAATTCATATAAAGAATTTTCACTCGATTTCTGATCACAATAATGAAGAATCTAGAGAGAACGGCCGTAAAATCTACCACTTGGTCTGACGAAAAAGGAAATACCCAATCCCTAGGCACATTCCGAAAAGAAGCAAGTATGCACATAAATTTGGTAACATTGAAAGAAGTACTCCCTCCGTCCGGTAAAGAGTGTACATTAGTTTCAAAATTTGTCCACAAAAAGAGTGTACTTCTATCTTCCCAATGCACTTTAAAGTAGAAAAAATACTTCTCTCTCATCACACGGTAATCAAGACCAATCTACACATGGTCTTCTTAATTTCTACATGCACTTAGCTCATTGGAGGTTGGATAATTAAAGAGGAGAGAGATGGTGGCTTGCACTTCCAATGCATTTTTTACTCCACTCCATAATTTGTCCTAAAATTTCTATATGTACTTTTCACCGACGGAGAGTAGGTGTACAAAATGAGTAATGATATATATTAAGAAATATGAACTTAAAATCCAAGGCTTGAGGTCTGACCTATCCTGTGCAAAACATAGATGGCAACTATAACCAATTTTAAAAACGCCTAGGCGTCCTTTCAGCCTCAATTCTTATAATAGGGTTTTTATACTTTTAGTCAATTGAATTCTGCACCTCATAGTTCCCAGAAGGGAGACAGTTCAGGAAGATGCCTTCTGTGCAGCAAAGTTAACAGAACAATTTTATATTAGTTTGCATAGTCCTGATATTCGCAGTATACGCTAGAATCGACAAAATCAAATCCATGTTGTAGTTTTGAAACTAATACTGAGCATTGAAATATTACTAGCTTTAAACTTTTAAGAGTGACAATATATGTATAGTTGGATTTATATGTATTTAGATCGAGTAGCATCAGGACATAATCATTAAGTACATTGGAACAATCCTAAAAGGAAGATTTGTAATCTTTATAGGACTAGAAAAGACTGATCATTAATTCCTCTCTTTTTTCACTATCAAAAGTCATTTGCAACAACATTAGCAAGACAACAACAAGGTATTATGACACCAGGGACATGCAATATTTGGTACAAAGGAAATCAACATCTTAATACATTCATAACTAGTATTCCTTAAATTTAGTAAATCAATACCAGAGTGATTAGTCTTACGTCCAAGCATTCTAATGATTAACTATATTGCAAAAAGGTACAGAACAATACAGAAGTGATTTTTAAATTATAGACAAGATACATAATGTGGCTACCTAGATTGTTTGATCTAAAGAACAATCCAATATGTAACAAGTACACAACTATACTAACAGTGGATGCCATGAGAATTGAAACCTATGAAATCTACAAGTAGATATAAAATACTAAAAAGGAAAAGCAACTTGAGACCTGAGAGTAGGAAAATGAGCCAGCTCATTCATAAAAGGATAGATACAAATTGATACTCATCTGTTATCTCGAACCTTCAAGGTGCACTTGACATAGTAGAGTGCATTTGATATTAAAATACATACTTTATAGACTGTTATCCGATAAATAGTAGCATCCTAGAAATTATTGCATTATAAATGTTTCACAGAAGTATCATTATGACAGATTTGAAGTTGAAGTCCCTTGATGATGAGAATAAAAACAAACATCATCGGTGACAAACTGGGAACAGTGTGGAGCCTGAATTGTGATAAGATTGAGGAGTAAAATCAGGACCTAAGAAATTGCCCATGTAGCCGACATAGATTTTGTTCAGAAGAGCTTGGAACTGATGAGAGCAGGAGTTTGAGAAGGTGAATGTTTGCCAGGCATCATCAATAACCATAAGACCATTAAATAGGTACATGTATCAGTCAGTGAGAAAAGTATAGGAGACGCTTTCTTGAGAAGAGTTGTGAACGACAAGGAGGCCATTCTGAGATTAATCTGGGAGACGCATTATTCATAGAAGGTGTGACTGAATAGAGCCTCTAGTGTCAGGTGAATTTCGAGTGTGAAGTTAGGCGGGTAAGAGGGTCGAGCACATCGGTATCCTTCTTGAGAAGTGGTAGTGAAGTTTGGGGTGACGAGAGGAAGCTGGCTGAGAGTATTGGAAGAAGCCTGGCGGGGATACACTCTATAGAAGAGGATGTGGCGGTGGATGGAACGAGAGAAGGGGTGAGGGGCTAGAGGTTGAGAGAGACGGGACGAGAGTGGGGAAGGACGGGGATGATTTCAGGATGTTGTCGTCTGGACTGGATAGAGGGGGTTGTATCTGTCGGGAGTGGTCTTCGTTTAGGGTTTGGTAAGAAAATGAATCGACTATCAAAGAATGCAACAAGGATGTAGTGAAGAGAGGCGGTGAGTAAAAGATCAGTAGGAATTAAACAAAAATAGGTATAAGGTACATCCAAGTCATTGTATCAATAAAAGCATCAACGAGTTCCGATTCTTCTCTTATGCTTAGTTGAATGAAATTAAATAGAGTACAGATTTTGTAGCCCATTACTTTGTTAAACAGGAGAAATTGAAGCACATGTTGGAAAGGGTTGTCATGCTGGGGGACTTGCAGAAATCAGACATTTATTTATCTTCTTGATTGTGAATTAATAAATCCTAGTTCATAAAAAAAAGTAATCATCTCAGAAAAAAAATGCAAATGTTAACAGTGCCAGGAGGCAATTATGGTCCTGTTATTAAGAGACCAACGAGTACAGTAAATCTTTATCATGTGTGCTAATTTGAGCCCTAGAGTAAAACCTTTAAGCATCGATTAGTAGATTTGCTTTTCCTTTCTTGTAGAGATATATTTAGTGCAACTATTGTCATTGAGTAGGTTACTATAACACCATGATGTCTTGACAATGTAATAATCTACATATTCTCAGAGTTAGTAACAAGGCCTAAGAAATAAATTAGAAATACAGATATTGTTCAAACGTAGTCGAAGACAGTCGCGATGAAAGAATGAACAAATCTGGAATGAGCTTGGACAGCTTGTCTAATGTGGAACTGCCTGGTGGTTGGTACATGAAGAAAGAAGGACAACTGTTTTGGACGAATGAATCATCAGTCCAATATCTTGGTGGCTTTGCGCACTGGGATTGGGGAGATAGGTAGGAAACATTATCCAATAAACGTCTGGTCGATGGAAACAAAGTTCATAAACTGAGAGAACACTGTCTGAACAAATGGGAAGTACTGTGGAGACGGAACGGTGGTGTGAGGACAAATATAAGACATCACAAGAGACACAATATCGAGTGGACGCCGAGTTCGGAAGAAATCGGATTAGTGAAGAAGAGTCCGGTGATGTTGAAGCACGAAACGAAGACAAAGGCTGGATGTGCGAATATAAAGAATGGTTGAAAGACTAGTGAACGTCAGGGGGGTGCGTGATGCATAGCACCTTGGGAACGCAAACTGAAGTCCTGGTCTGAACGTGAGCCGTGAGGACTGTAAGAGAAAAAACTACGTATTAGAAAATCATGGTGAGCTTCGACACAACAAAGTCGAAAGGTCAAGGCTAGTCAGGAGGGCAGCAGGCTTGCAGTCTGTCATACCAGCAGATCCAGGAGATCAAGAGCATACTGTCCTTGATGAAAAAAAAATCCGGAGGCATCACGTCGCACATTAATGCCGAGGAAGAAGTGCAATGCGCCCAAGTCCTTCAGCCGAAACTAGAAAGACGACCGATGATGTCGCGAAGTATGTGCGAGAGGCGTGATGACAATGTCGTCAACATACAGAAGAAGCATGGCGACATGATCAGCTCGATGAAGCACAAATAGCGACGTGTCCGAGGTGGTGCTGCAAAACCCAAGAGCAGTGAGAAATGCTGCAATGCGTGATACCAAGCACGAGGCGCCTGTTTCAGACCATAGAGAGACCGTGAGAGCAAGCAGACATCATCAGGCCGAGTGGGATCAACAAAACCAGTGGCTGCTGACATAGAACACGCTCCTGGAGATGACCATAAAGAAAGTGCGTTGTTGATGTCGAGCTGATGAACAGGCAATGTACGAGTGATAGCGAGCTAAAGAACATCGCGTATCGATGGCCGGTTTAACCGGAGAAATCTATGATACTGGTGTATATACTTATTCATAATACTTACGTATTCTTTATACATTTACAACAGCATTTACCATGAAAGTGAGAATGCGGCGGAAATTCCTGGCTGGAAAAGAAGACAAACATATTAATAGACTATTCTGGATCCAAAGCTCCTGGGTGAGAATCAATTACAGTGTAAATATAGATTAATGATGAACATCTAGAGAAGCTGGGAGATGAAGGAAATATGCCCTAGAGGCAATAATAAAGTTATTATTTATTTCCTTATAATCATGATAAATGTTTATTATTCATGCTAGAATTGTATTAACCGAAAACATAATACATGTGTGAATACATAGACAAACAAAGTGTCACTAGTATGCCTCTACTTGACTAGCTCGTTAATCAAAGATGGTTATGTTTCCTGACCATGAACAATGAGTTGTTATTTGATTAACGAGGTCACATCATTAGTTGAATGATCTGATTGACATGACCCATTCCATTAGCTTAGCACCCGATCGTTTAGTATGTTGCTATTGCTTTCTTCATGACTTATACATGTTCCTATGACTATGAGATTATGCAACTCCCGTTTGCCGGAGGAACACTTTGGGTGCTACCAAACGTCACAACGTAACTGGGTGATTATAAAGGAGCATTACAGGTGTCTCCAAAGGTAGATGTTGGGTTGGCGTATTTCGAGATTAGGATTTGTCACTCTGATTGTCGGAGAGGTATCTCTGGGCCCTCTCGGTAATACACATCACATAAGCCTTGCAAGCATTACAACTAATATGTTAGTTGTGAGATGATGTATTACGAAACGAGTAAAGAGACTTTCCGGTAACGAGATTGAACTAGGTATTGGATACCGACGATCGAATCTCGGGCAAGTAACATACCGATGACAAAGGGAACAACGTATGTTGTTATGCGGTCTGACCGATAAAGATCTTCGTAGAATATGTAGGAGCCAATATGGGCATCTAGGTCCCGCTATTGGTTATTGACCGGAGACATGTCTCGGTCATGTCTACATTGTTCTCGAACCCGTAGGGTCCGCACGCTTAAGGTTACGATGACAGGTATATTATGAGTTTATGCATTTTGATGTACCGAAGGTTGTTCGGAGTCCCGGATGTGATCACGGACATGACGAGGAGTCTCAAAATGGTCGAGACGTAAAGTTTGATATATTGGAAGCCTATGTTTGGACATCGGAAGTGTTCCGGGTGAAATCGGGATTTTACCGGGTTACCGGGAGGTTACCGGAACCCCCCGGGAGCCATATGGGCCTTCATGGGCCTTAGTGGAAAGGAAAAAGGGGCAGCCCAAGGTGGCTGGGCACCTTCCCCCTCCCCTAGTCCTATTAGGACTAGGAGAAGGTGGCCGGCCCCCCTCTCTCTCTTCCCCCCTTGGGAATCCTAGTTGGAATAGGATTGGGGGGGGGGGAGTCCTACTCCCGGAAGGAGTAGGACTCCTCCTGCGCCGTCCTCCCTGGCCGGCGCCCCCCTCCCCCTTGGCTCCTTTATATACTGAGGCCGAGGCACTCCAGAAACACACAAGTTGATCCACGTGATCTATTCCTTAGCCGTGTGCGGTGCCCCCTGCCACCATATTCCTCGATAATACTGTAGCGGAGTTTAGGCGAAGCCCTGCTACTGTAGTACATCAAGATCGTCACCACGCCGTCGTGCTGACGGAACTCTTCCCCGACACTTTGCTGGATCGGAGTCCGGGGATCGTCATCGAGCTGAACGTGTGCTCGAACTCGGAGGTGCCGTAGTTTCGGTGCTTGATCGGTTGGATCGTGAAGACGTACGACTACTTCCTCTACGTCGTGTCATCGCTTCCACAGTCGGTCTGCGTTGGGTACGTAGACAACACTCTCCCCCTCGTTGCTATGCATCACATGATCTTGCGTGTGCGTAGGAAATTTTTTGAAATTACTACGAAACCCAACACCTCGTGGGCCCCCTGGTGGGTCTCCGACGTCCATCTTCTCCTATATGAAGTCTTTCGATGAGAAAAAAATAGAAAGCAACCTTTCGGGACGATACTCCGCCGCCACGAGGCGGAACCTTGGCGGAACCAATCTAGAGCTCCGGCAGAGCTGTTCTGCCGGGGATACTTCCCTCCCCCTCGTTGCTATGCATCACATGATCTTGCGTGTGCGTAGGAAAATTTTTGAAATTACTACGAAACCCAACAGTGGCATCCGAGCCTAGGTTATTTATGTTGATGTTATATGCACGAGTAGAACACAAGTGAGTTGTGGACGATACAAGTCATACTGCCTACCAGCATGTCATACTTTGGTTCGGCGGTATTGTTGGACGAGACGACCCGGACCAACCTTAAGCGTACGCTTACGCGAGACCGGTTCCCTCGACGTGCTTTGCACATAGATGGCTTGCGGGCGACTGTCTCTCCAACTTTAGTTGAACCAAGTATGGCTACGCCCGGTCCTTGCGAAGGTTAAAACGGAGTCT
>NW_024117083.1:0-6890 GCF_003073215.2 Triticum urartu | reverse complement strand
TAGAACAAAGTGGATACTAAGGATCAAACCCTAACAAAACTAACTCGATTACATGATAAATCTCATCCAACCCATCACCGTCCCGCAAGCCTACGATGGAATTACTCACGCACGATGGTGAGCATCATGAAATTGGTGATGGAGGAAGGTTGACGATGAAGATGGGGACGGATTCCCCTCTCCGGAGCCCCAAACGGACTCCAAATCAGCCCTCCCGAGAGAGTTTAGGGCTTGGCGGCGGCTCCGTATCATAAAACACGATGAATCGTTCTCTCTGATTTTTTCTCCCCGAACGTGAATATATGGAGTTGGAGTTGAGGTCGGTGGAACGTCAGGGGGCCCACGAGGCAGGGGGCGCGCCCAGGGGTGTAGGCGCGCCCCCCACCCTCGTGGACAGGGTGTGCCCCCCTGACGTGGATTCTTCTTCCAGTATTTTTTATATATTCCAAAAATAATCTCCGTTGATTTTCATGTCATTCCGAGAACTTTTATTTCTGCACAAAAATAACAGCATGGCAATTCTGCTGAAAACAGCGTCAGTCCGGGTTAGTTCCATTCAAATCATGCAAGTTAGAGTCCAAAACAAGGACAAAAGTGTTTGGAAAATTAGATACGACGGAGACGTATCAGAAAACTGTGTGGCATTGGGCTATCCATCGCAAGCGCTTTTAGTGCCAGAACCGTTTGCAAAGTTCCATGACCGTCTGTTCTCTTTTTATATTTGCCTATAATTTATTATTCTAATTGGAAATTTTGAAATATGCAACGTGCAATTCAAATTCTCAGCACAATGGTTCAACAGCGAATCCATAAATTAAATTGCCAGTACAATATGTTCAGTAATTACAGGATTAGGAAGCAATTAACTATGATGAACCACAGTATTTAAAGGCGGTAAAGGTGAAGAGACAAGTGTAAATCATTTTGACTGCCGACGGTGTTGAAGAAGCGAAATGCCCATAATGTGCCTTCATCCATGCCATAGGCACGAACCACTTTTGTCCAACCCCTTGTGACGATCGTCCGCCCATCCTTCACTGCCTTCAGGAAGACTTCTAGAGCATTATCATGGTAGCATGAGTTATATACTTTAACCTTAGTTGCCTCCACTCTGGTCATGTAGTTTGCAAGAATCATCAGTAAATAGCTTCGGAAACCACTGAAAAGAGAAAAATATCAGATACTCAGGTCTAATAAAGTAACTTGTTGTGGGCAAGGGGAAAAGGCAACACATTACTTACCATCCTAAAGTTCACTATTGTCTTCGACAAAGTGTAAATAAAGAGCTCAATTACAATCACCCATTTCTTTCGCCTAACAATATTTCTTAGTTTCCTCACTTGACGCTTTCATGAATATCTCATTGCCCCATACGCAAAAGGGATTGAAGCGTGGATCGGTACCGCTCATATATGTACCTACCAGCAACCAGTAAATGCTAGAAGCTAAACTGAGATTGCACAAATGATGTAAAATACAACTACCTATGTTCCTAAGTACAAGTTTTTTTTTGAGATTTCAATATGAACTACATATGGATGTATATAGAATTATAGATATAGTTTAGATTAGAATCTAGATTCACTCATTTTGCTCCTTATGTAGTCTATATTGAAATCTCTAAAAATACTTATGTTTAGCCCTAGATTGTGTGTAAGACATGGGATGCAGCTAACCTCGACGGTAAACAACAACATCGCCCTAGCCCTGTGTAAGTACATGGAAAGCCAATGTTAACTACAACAGGGTTAACATCCACCAAAAATGGCAAATGGTAATAAAACGGCAGCATCTCTAGTGATATCTTCATTTCGAAAGAGTAGTACGGTAGCAAAGGGACGGATTAAAAAATGGATACAACTGGTAATTGCAACAGGCTTAATAACATCCTAATTCATGTTTTGTAAGTTTGTAGCCATTGAAATACAACTCTTTAAAAATGTATATAACTATTAATTGCAACAGGCTTAATGGCCATTGAAACTGGTACTGATAAAAATGCAATTGGCAGAGTTAAACATCACAAGGCAGGTGCTGCCAAAGCAGATAATGGCCCAATTGTCTATAAAAAGGTAGGAAAAATAGCTAAAACGTGTTAGCATGTTTACTACAACATGCTTAATACATCGACAGTACAAAACATAGCCATTAATTGCAACTAGTATTGGTAAGATTGAACCGGTGGGTACATACTTGGTAAGTCCTGAGTGTTGGGGAACATAGTAATTTCAAAAAAATTCCTACGCACACGCAAGATCATGATGATGCATAGCAACGAGAGGGGAGAGTGCGCCCTTGGGATGGCTCAGATAACATTCCAAGCACATATGCCCTTGGGATGGCTCAGATAACGTGTTTCGAGCACAAGGGCGGCCAGATACATAAAGACGTAATTTGAAGAGAGGGCTACATAAAGACACATCATATCTGAGGCCAGATAAAGACCAAAAGCTCATGAGCTTAATTGGTGCTTGATAGCTCAACTCATTAGGCTTGTAGCTCGCTTCTTAATAAAGGAAGCCAATTGCTCATCTTAGCTCGATAAACTTAATGGGTTTAACAAACAAGCTAACGAGTTTCACAAGCGGCTTGTTAATTAAGCTGTTAGTACAGAGGACACATATTCTTATCTTACATAACAATATTTTCGTGGTACCTCAACCCATAAATCAAATCAAATCAAATCGACCCATCCCGACCATAGGAGCCAACAAACTCGCACACCTCCTTATGTAATCACCATCTTCCTACGTAAAAATTACGCCCACACTGTCATCTTGTAGGCTACAACACATCATAGTTTGTTAACGAGGACTCACGGTCTTAACAAGCTTTAAATGAACAAAGCTGAACAATGTTTTTTTGCTTATTAAACTTAACGAACTAAATGAGCCGAGCCTTAACAAGAAGGAGCTTAACAAGCCGAGCAGCTCATCAATCCATCCCTACTATGAAAGCATATGTTGTTTTCTTGCAGGTGTACCAGATTGGAAGAACTTGCTGAAAATGAACGACATATCACCACCATGTGCAAAACTTACAAACGTAGTTCCATAGTTACTAGCTTGTTTTGTTCTTCGATAGATAGGGATTAGTCGTACATTTTTGTTACCGCGCTACATACCAGAATTCCAGGAATAGAAGTAAATAAATACTGGTTACACTCCTGCACTGCACAGCACGAAAAACAGACGAAAAAGAACAATGCCGGACGAAGACGGACACATCTCATATAGTCTACAGAAGAATGCTCTTGATCATCTTTAATCTGAATCTCAGTAATCTTTATCGGGTTCGTGTGTTCGATTTCTTTCCATCTGAACTCTGAAGAACTCAGCCTATTTGCAGAAGAAAGATCAGTTTGGCACAATGAGAAGGATTACATGAATTTCACCTGCGAAACAAACTATGATACTGCTTGGCATCTAGCAGTAGGACAAGATTGTTCAGAGGCCGCAAGGCTCCATGACTATTCTATAGAAACGATTTAAGCAATCATGCAGAGATATCTCACAAAATAAGCATCGGTGTAGTTTGGATTAAAACTGAGACTTAAGTGCACACTTACATCGGTTTGGTTCGTTCACGAACTTTCCGAAGCGTTCCTCATAAGTTCATATAGAGCAAAACCCCCTAGGTGGCAACCAGGCAACCGCTGACTCATATCTCGTAAGTCTTTCTGTGATTCAGAAACACCACCAATTAGATGAACAACGGTTACAAGAATCCAAAAGCCAGGAGAGGAGTGCTGCTAGTATAGGTGAGCTCACCAGCGATACTGCATAGAGCTTAGTGGATTCATAACCATCTTGAGCTCTAGCATAAAGCTCAGTTATGGCGCTGGAATCAATGTTACATCTCATATAAAAGAATGCTGCTGGCCTAACATTCGTTTCTCGTCGAGAAACTCCAATGAGAATGGGTTCTGTCTGCAAAACTAAATGTGGATAGTTAACAGAACAAAATCCAAGAAAATCCTGCAGTTGCAGAAATCTTCTTTGCATGGTAATTACAATCAACTGCAAAGTACCCTTCTGATGTGGTAATTGACACTAGTGATGCAGTAATTAGGAATGCGAGGCAAAGGGTGTTGGTGATTTAATTACCAGTGAACTAGCAGGAACTCCAGTTTCCTCAACTACTTCACGGATGATCCCGTCAAACATTTCATCAGAAATTCTTTCAGTGAGACCAGCAACATCTTTTTCGTCATTTTGATGAGCCAAGATTCCAACTTCTTGTGGCTGATACAAACAATCGAACTTGCATAATAAGAAACATGAATATTACAGATCGACCACTCGAACAACAAGCCCACCAGTCCTGCTAAATAAAATATATCTACTTCAAGAATTTCAATTGTTGTCTTAAGTCAACATTTTCCAAGTTCTAAATTATCAAGTATACATTACTCCTCAAGTAAATTTGTTCGGTATCTGAAAGAAAAAGAGTGATTATACTCAGAGCATTTTGTTTTTCAAGTAATGGGTGGACCCAACTCATTGGAGAATATATTTACAAAGTTAAGAGGAACAAAAGACAAGCACTTTACACATGAATGCTAGTCTCTAGCAAAGAAAAACGAATTAAACTAAACAATCCAGCCTACCAAAGTTACACATCCTAGAGCTTTGTCTCTACTTGGGATCTCTTTAAACAAATACCGTTGTCATTAACTGTGCTCAATATTGTAACATTCTTAAGATATTACCTCAGAATGTCCTCCAGGAAAAACATAGTGTCCAGGAGACTCGCCGACATTGTTGCTCCTTTGCAATACAATAATTTTTTCATCAGATGTTTCAACGATTGCACCATTTCCCAGTGGATTTGACATGTGTTGGCAACACACAGAGTCATCTAATCAGATCAGAATGAAAGATGAACTATTTTGGTCAAGACTCGTCGTAGTTATAATTCTGTACAAAGAATTTGCACTATGCAATTAAGCAGTCAAAGTACTGAGACAAGTTGACTAATAATTAATCATTCGGTGATCATCAATATCTCTTCATAATGATTAATGATACAGCAACACATGCGAGCATGGAAAGGAAAATGAAGGTGGGGCAAAATTTGTTATGCATTTAAATTTGTACAGGCTTGAGCAATGAAAGAAATATAAATTCATGAGACTATGTAACTAAAACTTTCGAAAGTTAAAGATGCAAAAAGGCCTTGATCTACAAGAGGAAGATGTGACGAAGGCATCTAAGATTCTAACTTCTAGATAACTTTTACCTTCACAGGGGACCAAAAACTTCTCCCACAGTGGACTGAGGTTTGTTCCAACAAATGTCCTGTTGTTTGTAAGTTAATACAGATGTTAGATAGAGGTGTTGCGCCGGAAACATCAAATATATCATAGCTATACGGATAGGATAAGAAAGATCAAGCAAACCTATAATCTGTGAGTCCCAAATGAAGTGAGACACAGTACTCCTGATTTGATTCATCACTGCGGTGCAAGGCATGCCCTCCATACTGAAATTTGTCAGGGCGACCAAGGGTATGAATACTAGCACAAGGAAATGCAGTTAAGGGGATAAAGGAAGACCGATAAAAACAGCATAGTAGAAGTCGTAATGGCTTGTTCTAACTATAAATGGAACACTAAAAAGAAATATATTGCAATGGCATAAGTTCAGATGTAAAAGGAACACTAAGGGCATCTCCAATGGTTGTAAGATAGTTGTTGGTAGACTTTGCCACATAGGATTTTTGATGATGTGTCATACAATAAATGAGGAAAGAGAGGAAGGTTGTATGTACATGAACCAACACCCCTTGCACAAGCTCCAATGTAGAATGAGAGAGCACCTTATTTAGTATCTCACATCCTATTGGGCAAACTAGATACAACCCATTGAGTTGTTGTATGTTTAAAGTGTTGGTTGATGACATGACATATTTTACCAACAAGCTAACATACAAACTGTTGGAGATGCCCTAAGCAAGTTCATAACTAAAACTTGTAGCTAACTCATGTTCACCATAGGGAAAGGAAAAGAAAAGTAAAGATCCAATTTTATGGCATCTGAATGACCTGCAACATCTTTTTGCGAAACAGTCAAGGGCGGGAGATCACCCACGAGACTGGAGTTCAGATTAATTATTTGAGAAAAAAATCACGGTACTGAGTATCAAACATAGGGAACCCCTATGTTTAACCAACTCCAGTGCAGCTATGTTCCAAAAGAATTATATGCCTCATGAACACTCCACCACATTGCACAGGTTTCTTGTCAGTACCAATTTGGCATAGAGCAGACTCCTAAATTACTACTTAGCATGGAAGAAATTATTCACGTCAAGCATAAATTGTTCTTAGTCATCATGAAACACTCCACCACATTGCACAGTTTTCTTGTCGGTACCAATTTGGCATAGAGCAGACTTCTAAATCAAAATTACTTAAAAATGGAAGAAACATTATCAGCGTTATGTGTAAAATTGTTTATCACTAATCAAGTGTGCACTCATCTCTGCCAAAATCAAGTGTATACATGTATCACTAGAGCAGATAAATGGCTGCCAGAATACATACATACGTACGGAGGTTATGCATACCCGAAATTTCGTACCGTTGTACAGCGATGGGTTCTGCTGGAGCCTTTGATTCCATATCTGCAAGACGAACAAAGGATGAACAATGGCCCTTGACACGAAGCGAACACACACACGATTAGACACACCACCTCGCCTATAGATTCTTCCAGGGATGCGTCCGGGTGGGGAATCCGGTCGATGGACGGATCAAACCTCACAGAAACCTTCGTTTGGCAGCAACACTGAGTGTTAGTTAAGAATCTGCACAATCTGCAGCGGAATCGGACCTGTGTGTGTGTGTGTGGGGGGGGGGGGGGGGGTTTCGCGGGGGGGGGGGGGGC
>NW_024117082.1:0-9538 GCF_003073215.2 Triticum urartu | reverse complement strand
GCCGACGCCACCTTCCTCCTCCCTCACCCCCAATCCAGCCCCTCCGCCGACGACTCCTCCCGCCGCCGGCTCCTCGCACCATCTCCTCCTCCACCGACAACCTCGAGTTTAGGGCCGTGCCCACCATCTCCTCTACCTCCGGACGCCGCCCCCTCCCCTATCGTGCAGAGCATCCAGGTGAGACGTCGACGCCCCCCTCTTCACCACCCTCCTCGATGATGCCCCCCTCTTCAACACCGGCCGCTGCCGACCTGCCTCTGCCTCGTCACCGGACGGTGAGCTCCTCTGCTATGCAAATTTGTCAATTGAAGCGCCTGAATGATGTTAGCTTAGCATTTGATGATAAATGTGATGTTCTTTCTGTCAGTGTGAAACTCGATGGATAGGGTGTAAGATTTAATCAGTACATCTAGTCTATTAGGCAGGGGTGCAAAGTTGCAAGCTCAGGAGTTTGAAAAATGAGCCTATTTGGTCTGATGTAAATTTTCTGCTGCACTGGAGCATAATATAATATGGTGCTGACTATATTCTGTTTGGCGTCCTTATTCTTCAGTGGCATAGCTTAAAAGTTATCTGCCTTGGCTCAAATGAAGGTTGTTCGACATCTTGAAATAAGCAAACATGCCTTGTGTCAAACCATATTTTAAATCTGCAAGCTTGATTTTTCTTCTATCTGCTGTTTTCTCATGCTTTGGCTTGTAAAACTAAATTGGGACTTAGGGCCAGAGTAGATAGAAGGTGCAATCTTGGCCATTTTTTCACATGCTTCCGTTTAGACTCTTGAGAGCTAGAGCTATTTTATCAATATTTTCCTTTACCACACCAGCATATGTATGACATGAGCTCTTATGTTTTCAGAACATTGAGACTGAGCTTAACTAATTCTGATCAAACCATCCCTGGAAGTATGTCTGTGTTGTCTGGTTGAATTGTGTGGTGAATGAGACTGCTATTGGTTGGTGGTCACTAGTTGTTATTGTGGTTATGTTTGTAGCAGCAGAGAAGTAATAGCGGAGGAGAGGAGCATATTGATGCATGTGCTGATTGCTCATTTTTTATATGATGATGAGGAGGAGTATCTTATTTGGCATGACTAGTAATTAACCGGTAGTAACTAATAGTGTGATACCCATCATGCAGACATGCTTTAGGCAGGCTTGGTAGATTTGTCAAGGCAGGCTTGATATGCATGCATGCATTCTTTGCTTGTTTATATACATTCTTGTAAACTGAGCATGCTCATCTATCTAACTATCTATCTACCTTCTTTAGTACGTACGTATGCATTGTATTTTTATTTCCTTTGGAAAGTAAAGTTAATGTGAAAAGAAGAGAGAAAAAGAAAGGGAGGAAGACAGATGTATGCATTGTATATTTATTTCCTTTGGAAAGTAAAGTTAATGTGAAAAGAAGAGAGAAAAAGAAAGGGAGGAAGACAGATGCTTCAGTCAGTCTAAGCCTAGCTTAATTTGAGTGACAATCACCTGCCTGGCTGGCTAGCATGATCATCTTTTACATAAAACAATTTTCAGCAAAGGTCATGTCTCCGACCATCGTGTCGTGATGATTTTGCAGGTACCCCGAGAGGCCCTTGAGTTTGCTGGAATGTCGATTGACTTCCGTTCCGGCAAATTCGGGTACTCCATATGTCCTATTTTCAGCAAAGGTCATGCTGAAATTTTCCATGAATTTTAGCTAATCAATTAGTCGTATCCACAGTTATAGACATCTTGAGAATCTAGAAGTGGGAATATCGAGAGATCTCATCACATTTAATTAATGAATCGATTAAATCAACTTTGGGAATAGATTGAGTTGGGGCCTCCATCTCAATAATTATGATAATGGTAGAATGCAAAAATTAAACTTAGAACCTTCCACTAGCCAATGGTATGTAGAGGTAGGACTTTTATTCTCTCTTATGGTGTGACTTGCCAGTATATTTCATGTGCTGACCTACACGGCAGTAACTTATCATGTTGCAGATTTGTCTGACGAGGATTAAGATGCGAGGTCATTGTTCTGTACTCAGTTTTGCAAGTCGAGTTGGATGGACTCATTATTTTTCTATGCTTCCATGATATTTTTCTTTAGATGGCCTTCAACCATATTTATGTAATAGATACTATATTTGAGGATTATCGATGTAGTAATGTGTCATTGAACTCTGTTATTTCATCGAGTGCTATCTGTGCTAGCAAACCGATCCAGGGACTAGCACATTAAGCACCAAGACTCCGATCCATTCGGATTGAGTCGCTACACGTAACCACTAGCAATCAAATTCTTTCTTTTCTTCTCTTTTTGCATTTTAGACACCCCCTACTTCCACTTGCTTGTACTCTTTGCAATTTTCTTTTTCACGTTCAATTTGCATATTTCTGGGAAAACTAAAAAAGTTAAGTTAGATTAATTTTTCTTACACTCTATGAAAAGAATCCAAACGTAGAAAAGTATTGAATTTAGCAAGGTCTATTTTCTTGCATTATATCCATAATTACAAGAGAAAAGAAGTATATCCTAGATTTGTTTCCCCCGCCATGTGTTGAAAGCCCAATTAGAAATATGCCCTATTAAAGTTCAAGGATGAAATTTTCACTCTAGCTGAAGTTTCATGATATTATTTTTCTTTAATTTCTTATTCTCTTAAAAAAACAATAAAGAAAATATAGTAATATCAAGAACATATATTCTCAGCAATAAGAACATACTCATGATAGCACTATACTTCGCTACCACCAAATCATGGACCTTACTTATATGTGCCATAGCTTGTACCATCTTCTCATCATTTTTAAAGATTACCCGCAAGCCATGCTATTATAAATTGCATTGGCTGATGCAACATCTTTCCAATTTTTTTTCTGATCACATCATTTATGCCGTCCTCGATTCATGATGTACCATCTTCCCATTGTTTTTTCCTGTTACAAAGATAACATTTAGTTTGATCTATGTGGGACTTTAAATTGGGAGGCCAACTGAATTTTGTATGTCGAAGATCGAGTCCTTGATCTCAAATGCAGCCTGTAGCTTGGGAAAGAAAAAAAGTTTTTTATATTAAAGGATTATGTTTAGTTGGTATCTATGCGGGTCATTAAGCTGAGAGACCCATTACAATTTTTCGGCTACAAAGATCAAACGGCTATGATTCCTTAATTTATGAAGGTCCACCAGGTTAATGGCCGGCATATTCTAATTAACATGGGATTTTCTAGTGTATTTCCCCATTTTTTACCGCATCGCGCATTTAGTATATAACAGAAGATTTGCATCTTTTTAGGGAAACCAAAAAAGTTAAGTTAGTTCATTTTTTTCTTACACTATGAAAAGAGTCCAAATATAATTAATGCATTGAATTTACCAAGGTCTATTTTCTTGCATTAGATCCAAAATTACAAGAAAAAGAAACATATCCTAGATCTGTTTTCCCTGCCATGTGTTGAAAGCCCGAGTAGAAATGTGCCCTATTAAAGTTCGAAGATTAAAATTTCACTCTAGCTGAAGTTTAGTGATGAAAATGATGTCTTTTTTTTCAATTTCCTATCCTCTGCAAAATTTCCGATAAAGATAATATATTAATACCAAGACGATATATCGTCGGCAACTAGGATGTGCTTGTGATAGCACTATATTTAGCTGCCATCCAGTCATTGACTTTACTTTCATATATGTAAATAGCGTGTACCATCTTGTCATCAACTTTAAGTAACACGCGCAAACCATGCAATTATAAATTCGGTTTGCTTTCTGACTTTACTTTTATATGTCATAGCGTGTACCATCTTCCCATTTTTCCGGATGTAGGAGCAATCCTATATCTAACTTTGAAGATCGATCTTTCTGATTGTCTAATCCTATCCTGCCTTATTTCTTAGTGGCCACGCGGGGCTGCGAGCTTATAAATAACGCTGCTCTCTTGGTACTCCTGCTACCAATGTTCCATTGAGACACACCTGACGGATGAGTTCAGGAACCTGAAAAGAATCGACCTTGTGATTGAGGTATGCACATACTACCTATGCGTTCTTCTTTCAATTTGAGTGAATTCTCTGCTCAAACGAAACTGGCACTGCTATACTGTCATGTGCTACGCTTTACCTACATATGTTTCATATATTCTCTTATTTAGATTGACTGAATACTGAGAACGGAGCGCTAGTTCAGTGGCTGGAGTTCGCATTGCAGTGGCAACCCGCTTCTGAGTCCGTGTAGTGGACTCCGCTAGGGTGCTATCCGCAATTAAAATCATGGAGAATTCTCATCTTCCACCTAATTAACAGACAGTTATGGGAGTGATTCTTCCCCCTTTAGCCGACGTTTCTTATTACCGGAAAAAAAATTCACCAACTTAATTGGTACGTGTAGAAACGGCACTCGACCGACCGTTTTATTCATGGCATCAACCGATCAACGTCTTGTTGTGTCATGTCCACGTCTACAAAATCAACTTCAGCCATACCGACAGCTCTACTGGAGGACAAATTATGATCTCACTTAATTAGCTTATTCCCGTAAAAAAAACCTAAGAAAATTTTCTTAGGCCATAGGTGTAAGTTTTTTTTTACGGAACTAGCAAAACCATGTCAAAGCTCTAGTTCGTGACTTCTCCTAATTTGCAAATTTTTGGCCCACAGAGTACCTTCTGACCCTTGTTTTGTTCAACCAAATGAACTAGATATAAATTGATGTAACTATTAAAATTTTAGTTCATTTAGTTAAACTAGAGATTATCAAAGAATACTCTCGAGAGTGTTATTTCCTCAAAAAAGGACCTATACAACCAGCACTTACAAGTCGTGAGATAATCTACTGTTCTTGATGCAACCAACAGGCGGTTGAGCTACCGGTAAACCACGGCCTTGTATGGATAAGCCCAAGCTTGGGTTATTTTCCCATTCTAACATTGTGAGAACCAAGAAATAAACTGAATAGCAAATGTGAATCACCTTACAAATTAAACCCGCGTCAATTTTGTCATCTCACTAAATTTAATTGTATAGATACATGCATATCTAAGTTACTACCTCAATATATGTTCATGTTTTTGCAGCGCCAGGCATATTGGGTTCATAGTTGGCTGCCTACATAACTATTAGACACGACATCATGGACATGCTGGCAACTAAAACCACATGGTTGGCCATAGCTCTCTTTTTCATAACTGTTGTAGCCACTAAGATTTCAAGATGGAAAAGCAATATCCATCATTTGTCCACAAGACCACTTCCACCTGTGGTGAATGTCCTTGCTCTCTTACCTTCACTTTTTAAAAAGGGTTTTGGGGTTACAATCAATGATCTGTACACAAGGTACGGCAGTGTATTTACAATAAATTTGCTTGGGCCAAAGATAACCTTGTTGGTTGGACCAGATGTCTCGGCTCATTTCTTCCAAGGGCTGGAGTCAGAGATTAGCTTTGGTAATTTTGCCGAGGTTACTGTTCCCATCTTTGGCCAGGAAGTTTTGTATGGTGTAGATGCCGCAACTCGCAGTGAGCAAGTAAACCTCATGCTTGATATACTAAAGCCATCCAAGTTGCGAAGCCTCGTTGATCCCATATTTCAAGAAGTAGAGGTACATTTAAAAGAGCCCTTCACTTTATTTTGACCCCCTCTATCTTTTATTCAATATATCACTATTTAAGTTTTTTGGTTTCATATATTCTCCAATACACATCTTCTAGAGGCAGTTTGCTTGGGTAAATTCCCTTAAACTAAGTACATACATAAGTTGACTATACATGTACTAAATGTGTTTTCGCAAGATGGCGTATGTGCTGGACCTGGTTTTGGCATTTGTCATTAGTTTTAGATGTAAGATATAGATGACAAGAGTAGTGATACCATGCATGTACGTTGCACTTGACTGATGACTTTCTTATACTACTATGTAGGCCTACTTTGCAAAGTGGGGACAAGATGGCATAGTTGATCTTAAACATGAACTCGAGCAGGTGCTCATGTTTATCTCAAGTCGGTGCCTACTTGGATATGAGGTTCGGGAGATGATGCTAAAAGAAGTATACTCATTGTTCCATGAACTTGAGAATGGCTTAAACTTTTTTAGCTACTTGTTTCCATATTTTCCAACCCTGACAAACCGCCGACGCAATAAGGCACACATTAGGCTGAAAGAAATATTCACCACAACTATCAGGTCACGCAGGAGTTCTAGTCGTGTCGAGGAGGATGCACTACAGAGGTTGATGGATTCCAAGTATAAAGATGGTCGCTCCATAACGGAAGGAGAAATTTCTGGCATGGTCATGGCCCTCATATTTGCTGGAAAACACCCAAGCTCTAGCACTAGTATATGGACTGGAGCTTTTATGTTGAGCAACACCAAGTTCTTAATAGCTGCCATGGAGGAGCAAAAGCATATCCTTAGCAAGTACAAGAACCAAATAGGCTATGATGCCTTGTTAGAGATGGATACCCTGCATAGATGCATCAAGGAGGCGATTAGGATGCATACACCAGCACAAATGTTAGCTCGCAAGGCACATAAGAAATTCAAGGTGCAGACCAAAGAAGGCAAGGAATATGACATACCTGGAGGGCATAATGTTGTAATCCCTACGGCATTCAACAATAAGTTGGCACACGTTTACAATGACCCTCATGTGTATGATCCGAATCGGTTTGGTCCTGGAAGAGAGGAGGACAAAGTTGGTGGTGAGTACTCTTTCACAACATTTGGTGGTGGAAGGCATGTTTGCCCTGGCATGGCCTTGGCTTACCTGCAAATTAAGGTGATATGGAGCCATCTACTAAGAAACTTTGAGCTCAAGCTAATATCTCCTTTCCCCGATGCGGACTTGAGAAAGATGGGCCAAGAGCCTAAAGGAAAAGTAATGATAAGTTATAAGAGACATCAACTGTTGCACTTATAGCCATTGATAAAGTAGTAATACTAATAATCATACCTAGTTAGTTTAGTGTAAGAATTTGGGTATGGAAAGGTTCGTCCCGAAGAAGGTTTTCCTGCTATCTCCAAATTCAGTTAGACTTGATTTCTTTTACTCCAAGTTGTAAATTGGCATTATAAGCCTTCATATGATGATTAGTACATGCATCCAAGTTGAATCTATTTTCACTACCTCGTCTTCTCTCTCCTCTTCCCCTTGTGTTGCTGTGCCAAGGATGCCTATAACGGTTCGTAAAGCATAAATTGCTAATAGATGCATGCAAGGCATACTTCCACACCTTGCAAGAGGTGCATGGAGACTTTATAAGACATCTCAAACAATAAATTATATGAAGCACTTCATGGAGACTAACTATAAGACATTTCAAACTGTAAACTATATGAAGAGGTGCATGGAGACTTATTAGACATTTCAAATCATAAATTGTCGATAAATGTATGAGACATATTTCCACACTTTGCAAGTCCACCACAAGATAAACACACAGAAAACAATGATTCTATCCTATTCACTAAAAAAATACACTGAACAAATATTTGAGTTACGAGTATAACAACAGGCCAATTATAGGGTATGACATGCCACCGCGACTCTACCCTATTAGTAAGAAAAATTATGAGGTGTGATACATGTCTCTGGCTAACTTCATGCTGATGTATTCATGTGTGTGTGTTCTGGTCCTAATGTTTGCGTGAGAACCGACAAGATTTCGAGTCGTACAACTAGTTTGTACTAGATGGTACTACGTACATTGCTGTGGGAATTTGTGGACAAGAGTTGATGCAGTGATAATCATGAAAGGAAACATATACTTGTTAATTAGCTGGCTTTCTTGCCCTAGAGCTTGGCCTTCGTGTTTGCTATGTACACGTTGCATGGCCTTAGGTGATGTAGTTGTTGGCTATAGGTAAAGTGTTTGATGCAGTAAGATTTAGTTTAGTAGCTAGCTACCGTAGCATTTTGGTCCTGGCAGAGATGATGACAAAGTTGGTGGCAAGTTCCCTTTCACGACATTTGGTGGTGGAAGGCATATGTGCGCTGGCATGTTGTTTGCTTACCTTCAAATGAATTTGATATGGAGCCATCTGCTAAGAAACTTTTATCTTTAGCTAATATCTCCTTTTCTCGAGGTAGATTTGAGCAAGTTGGGCCAAGAGCCTAAAGGAAAAGTAATGGTAAGTTATAAAATACGCTAGCTGTCGTGCTACTAGCTGTTGATAAAGTAATAATATTAGTAATTATACCTAGTTAATATTAGTTTAGGGTAAGAATTTGGGTACGGAACGGTTCATTCCAAAGAAGGTTTCCCGTTGTCTCCAAATTAAGTTAGAATTGATTTATGTTATTCCAAGTTGCAATTGGCCTTATAAGCCTTTCTTAGTCAATCAATACATGCAACCAAGTTAACTCTTCCTCCTCCTCCAGTCGGCGCTGCTGCTGGTCCGGCCCATCTCCAATGGCTTTTGGGCCATGGAGGTGCGGAGTATCTGCCCCCACCCCACCCTCCTCCCCCGGCGGGAGGGACTCCGTTCTCGTTCTTGTTTAGGTTCAACATCTTAGTTGGGGCTGTGTGGCGGCGGCGATGTCCCTCGGTAGGAATAATGCCCCCCACGTTCTATCAATGTCCTTATGGTGCATCTACCTTCGTCGGAGGGAGTGTGGATGTGTCTCTTCGTCGTATCTCGTGGAATTTAGTTGGTGTTGGCCTTCGATGGATCTGGTCTTCGTTTGGATGTGTTTACAGGTTTGATGCTTTCGATCTATGACTTTCTTTACTAGCGATGATTGCTCTTCTAGTGCGTTGGTTCTATGGGGCCTTAGCACGACAACTTCCTAACTGTCTACTACAACAAGGTTTGCCCGACTCCAGTGAGGGAAGGGCGATGACGGCAGCGCGCCTTCGGGTCGCTCTAGTGCTTGTGGTCACTAGGTGGTCCACGGATATGGTTGTAATTTTTATTGTCTCTGGTATTCTTTGTACTGTCATGATCGAAAATGAGCATATTGGAAATTTCTAATGCAAAAAAGGACAGTTCAAATGTAAGTTATATGAAGAGGTGCATGGAGACTTATTAGACATTTCAAATTGTAAATTGTCAATAGATGTATGCAAGGCAGACTTCAACATGTTACAAGTCCACCATAAGATAAGAACACATAAAACAATGGTTATAGTCTACTCACTACAAATTACTGCAATGAACAAATATTTGAGTTAAGAATATAACAACACGCCAATGATATAGGTTCTACCCTGTTAGTAAGAAAAATTACAAGGCGTGATACGGTGCCTCTCGCTAACTTCGTGCTCATGTATTCACATGTGTGTGTTTTTGGTCTTGATGTTTGCATGAGCGCCGACAAGATTTATGATCTAGGGTCCTATGCGTAAAATGCAATGTAGGGCCAAATTGCAATCTTGATCTATGATCTAGGGTGCTATACGTAAAATGCAGGGACTAGTTTCTTACAAGTCTCTGTAAAATGCAATTTTTTTAAAATATTATCCAATGCAGTCTTGCTCAGAAAAAAAAGATAAATAAATAAGCAACACAGTGGCGTTATCCCCTCGCTCGCAATGGCTAAACCCATGCCGCTCCCGACCCC
>NW_024117081.1:0-8843 GCF_003073215.2 Triticum urartu | reverse complement strand
TCTTTCCCTTCCCCTTCCTCTTCATGAACCCGAACGTGCCATGACGAGCTACTCAACGCCGTCCCGCAAGGTATCAAACCCTAACCCTCCTCCCCCTCCAATCCACCCGATTCGCCGCCGAGGGAGCCCCGTATTGGCCTGAAAATCTCTTCCCTTTTCCATGCATGATATGATACCCCTTGGTCACACTCACATCCATTACTCTTTTTTCCCATCTCTCTAGAAGACAACACAACGAACAAATGGAAATATGTGTCCTCCATAGTTCCGAAATCACAAAAGAGGCCACGCCAAGGCTCGGTCCTAAACCTATTAGAACTTAAGTTTTGTTTTTGCGCGACGGTGCAGCGCCAGCTGGTCACTAACCTGTACCGCCGCCAGAGCTGGGGCATCCGCCCTGCCCGCCCCAATGGTCAATTTTTTGCAGAGGCGTCGCCCCCTTCGCCATGGCACATTACATTTGTCTCTCCTTCAATCAAAAACATAATTTGGCAGAGTGCCTCTCACTAGCAGCATCTTGATGGTACTTCCATAGCATCACCCACCCCCCCCCCCCCCACACACAAAAAGTACACCTCTTAAGTTTTAAATTTAGGGTTTTTTATCTTAAAAAAGGGAGGAATTTAGGTACTCAAAAAGATACGTTTGTTATTAGTTATTGAATATAATAATAGAGGAAGCATCCAATCCAGCCCAAAGGAAAAAAGAATAAAGAGCCGCCCTTGTCCTCCTCCTCTTCCTCTTCTCTCCTCTCCCTCCCCTCTTCCCCTCCCCCTTCCTCTCCACGGACCCGAGCGCGCCATGACGAGCTCCTCCACGCCGTCCCGCAAGGTATCAAACCCTAACCCTCCAATCCGCCCGATTCGCCGCCGGGTGGAGCGGCGGATTGGCCGTCTCCGCGCGCGATTCGGCTGAAAATCTCTCATCTTTTCTGATTGCGTGGTGTGGCGTGGGCAGGCGGCGCCCCGAGTGGCGGGTCGGCCCGCCCGCCGGCTTCAAGTACAAGGTCTCCGACAACCTCCAGAGGTGCGCCCCGCCGATCCCCCCAATTATTTTCCCCCCTCCCTGTCTATGATTCGTTAGATTCTTGCGGGGGGCTGGTGTTCTTCCCCCCATGATTGATTGATTGATGCTTGCGGGATGGGTGGGTTCGGACTAGTTGTTGCCTGATGGAAGAAATTATTTTCCATGGGCAGATGGGTGATCGAGGTGGGCGGCGCCGAGGGCACGCTCTACGCCGGCGAGACGTACCAGCTGCAGGTCGACTTCCCCGAGCATTACCCCATGGAGGCACCTCAGGTGAATTCTCCTCCTCTTCTTTTTTTCCCATGATGACGGTGGTGATGAAGGTTGCACTTGCACACTTAGTTATCTTATCTCTGTTCTAGTGTTATTATGTTGCCTCAGTTTGATTCTGCTGGATCAATTGGAAAATAACCCTGCCTTTTCTCCAGGTCATTTTCCTCAACCCGGCGCCGATGCACCCGCACATTTACAGCAACGGGCACATCTGCTTAGGTAAACTCCATTGTGCTGCGCCTCTCATCCCCTCTCCTCTCCTGGAGAAAAAATATTTGTCTATGCCTCCATGCCGGTGCTTATTTCGATTAGCTAACTTTGCATATGGTGTGTGGGAATGTTCCTTGCCTAACCTAATCTAACGTCTAGCTGTCGGTTAGGTGCCAAGATTCCATTCGTTAGCGGAAAGTAACCACCACCCTAGTCCTCAAGTTGTGCCTTTGCCAGTTTTTGGAGTGGCGACACGGTTTAGCTGCTTTAATAACTCGCCTTTCCTTTCCATTACTTGAAAAAGGAAGTTTTTGTGGGATTACCAGAATCACGACCTTGTTAGATGCAGAAGATGCTTTGTGCCTTGCGTTCCAAGTTTGTCTCCTTTTCCCCGCTGACCTTGTTCGGCGCGGGTCATTTTTGTCCGGTTTGGGCAGCTACCATCAACATTTCTATAATTGTTAATCGTTCCAGTATTAGTCCTCAAGTGTGCCTTTGCAGTTTTTAGAGTAGCTGCACTATTTAGGTGCTTTAACTCGCCTTTTGATTCCATTACTAGAAAAGGAAGTTTTGGTGGGATTGCCAGTCCAGATGCATGACCTTGTAAATGGAGGTGGCTTGTGCTTTGCGTCTAAGTTCTCTCACTGTTCCGTTGGTGGTGGCTTGTCTCTTTTCCCCCGCTGACCTTGTTAAATGCAGGTCATTTTTTTCGGGTTTGGGCAGCTACCATCGACATTTGTATAATGGTTAATCGTTCGAGTCTTCAGTATGTTCTGTTACTTGCAAAAAAAAGTCTTGTGTTCTCTTGAATGCCTCATCTTTTGCTATTAGAAATCAATTTGTTTTCTCGCGTTTAACTAAACTATCTATGTGAAAAAGATAGCCTATGTAACGGAACTTCCATTCAGCTACGTCAACAGACATTTTTGGTTGCTATCTGTCAAATCATATCAAGTCAAAGTGGATAATCTGTCTTCGAAGTGAAATATTCAACAACTTTCCATGAACATGTTTATATGTTAGCAGGATATAACTGAATTCCCTTGCAGCTTTTCCAATGTTGGATGTGGCATTTACTATCGCTATTCATGAATATACCAAGCTCAAACTACTAACTAAATCTTATAATAAAATAGGCAGGTGGGTGGTAACCTCAAATGAAAACACCAGTCACTTTCCATATTAATGATATGATATCTTCAGCATAGCTTTAGCGTACCTTTTTCTCTTGCTGATAATCACAATATCAAAGAGCCTGTTTGTCCATTTCCATCATTCCAGTTTAAATGTACACTATAATTCATTGTCAACCCAGCGTGGTAGCATCACTACTGCAATTGTCAGTAACTCAGTGATATTCCAACTGTTCAAGTAGTTCCAGTTTGCAACTCAGCTTCCATTCATTCCAGTAAGGTACCCCAGCTAGTCGGTGACAAGTAGTTTGTGCTAAACAAGTTGGAGGCACCCTCCCGGAACCCTGCCCCACTGGTGACCAGTACAAGTATTAAGCTAAGCTGCAGCCTTTCCCCTTTTCCCTCCCTTCTGGTGAGGATTATTATGAACATGAAATTGGAGTCTCTCAAGCACCTAACCCACCCCTGTTTGAATCCTAAAACCACCCCTATGTGAATAAAACAAGCACCTTCCCTACTGACTTGACATTTGGTTCATGTGGTTATTTGCTAAGAAAGCTAGTAGGGGTTATTCTGTTTGTATTAATTTTGGTAACGTTTTAACTTGATGGTGGGTGTGAGTTAAAGAGATATACAATGTTTGGGTGTCTAAACTTTGAAGCTTTGAGTGTAGGGTAACAGGGGCATGCTCACATGCATTCAAGTTATATAACCACTATCACCCTGAACCTTGGACTTCCATTGCAAGACTGAGTCACGTTTCTTGATCTATTAATCTGCTTTATCTGGACTTGCACTTGCTCAACTTTGCAAAAGACCACAACATTTCTGCTTTTTTATTATCTTAACTGTACCTAGGCCCAGTTGAAGAGTCAACCAATTATAGTTTTCTTGTCAAGGTTTTTAATTATAAAACAGCTGCACATATGACACTTACATATATGATTTTGTCGACTGTGTAGTTCTCAGTGTGATCTCTGCCACACAAATTAGAAAAAGAAGAGGCTGAATGTTCATGTGACCCATCCTAGCAAAATTGTAGGTGAATGTCTTGGACGTATAGCAGTGCTCTTTAAACTAATTTGTCCCATGTATAGTTTGTTATAGACCCAGATTGCTTAGTTCAAATTGATTTGTCCCATGCCTGTTTTAGCATCAATCATGAAGTGAGTAGTAACTGAAGGGCTATGAAGATCTGTAACACGGATAATGCCCTGTCAATTGCCTAGTTCAGGTAACTGAGGGTCTGAAGCCACTGAATTTGAGATCCAATGTAGCTGAAAAATGTTTGTAATCTTATTATTTGTCATTGATAGACCTGTAAATCAGCAAGATCAGTAATCTTCTGACTCCCCTAGGTTAAATTTCCTGACCTATGCCTATAAGGAAGAACTTACCCTTTTCTTTTGTCTTTGAACATTTGAATTCTTTGTTTTCTTGATAGAAATTCCTTCTTCACAATATAAATGTACTTCTGGGCCCTTTCTTTGTTATTCTTATGATTTTCTATGATTGTGAACGAATAGGGTTACAATTGATTTTGCATGATTTATAAGATAAAAAGGTTCTGCTTCTCTTATCTGCAGATATACTGTATGACTCGTGGTCGCCTGCGATGACTGTAAGTTCAGTCTGTATCAGCATTTTGTCGATGCTGTCTAGCTCGCCAGCAAAGGTTACACCAGTAACCCCCATCCATCTATCCCTTCATCACATATCAAACACGATGTTCTTTTGCTTGTTCTCTTACTAGCTACGCATTGTATTGGTCAACAACAGCAACGCCCGGCGGACAATGATCGCTACGTTAGGAACTGCCGCAACGGGAGGTCGCCCAAGGAGACCCGATGGTGGTTTCATGACGACAAAGTATGAGGGGCATCGAATCAATTGGCTCTTCTGGCCACCCCATACTCGCCAGCCAGCCTTCCTTACCGTGAAAGAAATCTCTTCCAAGGGGAGATGAGATGAGATGATTTAGGCTTAAAAATTTAAGCTAAGCAACCCCTCTATCGTACTGCGGATCTTAACATGCTGTGGTGGTTTGTACATGAGCTCAACACATGTTGTCGAAACGTGAATATATCATCGCTACCGACGATGAGAGATATATAGAATAAGCAAGTGTAACCTGTCGATGCGCTGGTACAGGCACAAAAGGAATGCAGATTTATCTATGATTTGCTACATTGTTTCGTGCTATCTGTCTGCCTATAAACTTTCCTAGCCTGCTGACTGATGCCCTACTAGGCTTGTGTCCTTGAGTGAATTTGCTGAAATCAAGTGAAAATTTCGGAACAAGTCCAGTGTGCTTTTAGTTTGGATAAATTTGATGCTAAATGCCTATTGTGGACAAGAAAATTCCTTATTTTTTTAGTGGAAGGAAAATTCCTTCTTCTGCCAAATGATTGCACCAAATAGTTTGCACTGTAAAAATGTGGCTTAGAATGGACAGTTCCACAAGAACACAAGGAACGGCGAGAAGTAAATGGCCACTAGTGCAATGCTGAATGTTGTCAGAAAAGTAAATGATGCTAAATGCTGAATGGTTTGTCACAATTTATCCTTATTTCAAGTCTTTGGATTAAAAATCCTGTAGTTTCTTTGTTGCGACATCAGAGTTATTTTGTGTATACAGTAAATTTTGTTTTGAATTGCATGCATGATTGTTATAGGTTGTTCCCATCTGTGAGATGGTTGGATTATTTGTCTTGCATCTTTCACCTGCCAGCGTTTTTTTGTATTTCTTTCCAACCATCAAGGCGCAAATACATCATGTTGTGAATGTGGCAATGAACTCCTCAAAAACTACCACCTTCGATGTATTTTGATTTTGCCATCAAATGGTAAGCATGATGGGGCGAGAGACTGATGTATTTTGCAAGCTTAATGTGGTAAGAGACCGATGTATTTTGCTTTGCCACCAAATGGTAAGCATAATGTGGCGACAGACCGAAATGAGAACATCAGAGCATGTACTCTGTGTCTACATGAAACACAAGAACCGAAGGACGATAATCGATATGGCCATATGGGTTGTGTATTCTGGTACTGTATTAGAGAGAGCATGGATGCAAATGGGTGCCCTTTAGGGCGTTCTCTGGCCCTATTTAGTTCAACTAAATGAACTAAAATTTCAAAATTCACATTAGTTCTGAAAATTTAGTTCAACTAAAAAATGCACTAGGTAGTTCGGTTTGCTCAAGATTCAGAATATTTATCAAGTTACTAACTGACTGGTTATTAACTGAGCTTGATTTACTAAGATTCATGCATGGGGAGCGGTGAGAACATATCCAGTGCACCGGTCGAATTGGTGCACCGGATGCTCCGGTGACTTTTCAACCATTAGATGATAAGACAATGGGTGAGATTTGGTCACAAGTTGGACCACGCCATTTTTACAGAAACAACCTTATAGTTTGTTGCATTTCACCTGCACTCTGTACCACACTCCCATCAATAAATCTGTGGGTTTAATTTTTTTGACCCTAACACAAAAATGGTAATATATTTTGAATCGAATGTTCGATTCCGGATCCGTTTCGACTGTCATCTTTTTCTTGACGAGATCTTTGAAACAAGATCAATGTTGAATATGTTTTTAATTACTACCCCCTCCGTCCCAAAATAAGTGCCCCAACTTTGTACTACAGTTGTATTAAGGTTGAGACACTTATTTTGAGACAAAGGGAGTATTATTTTTTTGCTTTTTGAAACTTGACTCGGAACTAATCTATTCGGGGCAAAAGCATATGTGTGGGACATGCATGTGGAGGGAGAGGCAGTGCTACAAATTATAAAATAAATTTAAGTTTCAATAAAAATACTTGTTGAACTTTACGGTTAAGTTTGATAATAAACAAATATTAATTTTGAAAAAAAATGTAACATTGATCTTGTTTCGTACATATTTTCAAAACAAAAAATGTGGTCGAAGAAAAACTGCATTCGGATGTATGGATCAACATCTACCACGTTTATGTTTGAAGAAAGAAATAAAGAAAACAATGATTCAACGTGGAAGAGAACCCACGTCAAAAATTAGGATGGAGTGAGGAAAGGGTGGAGTGCGGGGTGATTTTAGCATAGAGTAAGGTTGGTTTCCAAATTTCCACCATCTATCTTTCAACGTGCTCTCATCCCTCAGTTTCTTATCAAAGGGTTCAGATATGGCCGGCGCATCCGGTGCACCAACTGCACCGGTGCACTGGATACGTTCTCGGGGAGCGGTAGGGGTAGGGGGCCTTGCTCCCTCCCCGCCCTCACCCCTTCCCCTCCCTTAGCTACAAGGTTCTATAAACCTTCTCCTAAACATCGCATAAAAAATATTGTGGATTACGGGTTCGGGGAGAAGATGTTGACTTTTGGTTGGACAATTATATGAATCTTACTAACGCGGAACTGTTGTGCTATGTGGTGTCATGCATGGGCATGATTTGGATATAATATGACTGATATTGATGCATCTACATATGTCAGTTAGGATAGCACAATGTTTAAACTCTTGCTAGTTAGGAATTAGGGGCGGTGCTTTCTATGTTCCTTTTCTAGCCACCTGTGGCTGCACATGTCCAAATTCGGAGTTCTAATACCTCACCATGTAGCATTACGTGTTCAAATTTGTAGTGGCGTAGATTTTTTTTTTTAAGTTTCATGTGCCAATAAACTACAGATTCATCTTGTTTCCTATAAACTAGTTGTCTCCTCCACCTCCTTTGTATAACTATCTTATTTTGCTCTTTCTATGTTTCATGATCCGGTTGTGCATTTATGATGGGTAGAACTGGATTTATTCTCAATTGGGTCGCTATTGCAAAGGATACTGCAAATTGCAGCCAAAGAGTTGCTATTCTGGGTACTCTTCTTCAGCTCCGGCTTTGAAAGTTCAGGTTTTCATATGTGCATTGGTGCTTACACGAACCAAACAACTTCAGATTTGGGAGACTGCATTGAATGATACGAGGCAATAAATTTTTGTGTTGTTGTTCATCTTCAACTACTTCATCTTGGGCTGCCATTCCATCCTTGCAAAGGACACTCTGCTAATTCCTCCTAAAAGTCATTATGATTGTGTTACAGAGTTCGAACACAAAGCTGCTGCAGCCGAATGTGCAAGGACAACTCGAGCTATGGAGGCCATTGCTAATGCGATTGTGAGTGCCATCATCCCAATGCTCAGTGAGATGATCAAGGATGAATACAACCTGGACAATCATTTGAAGAGACGCGTCAAGTCTCACGAGCAGGAACTCATGATGGTGCAGGATGCCCTCTGCAAGGTGGCCGAGGTGTCTCAGGACCAGCCCGATGCACAGATCAAGCCCTGGGCAGGAGAAGTGAGAGAATTGTTATACGACATGAAGGACTACGCTGACGATTTTATGTTGCGCAAGATGGAGACACTACTAGGGAAAATCTTATAGACAGGTGCTTACTAGTAGCGCTGGTTTATACCCCTCCCTGTTGCTACTTACTAGTAGCGCGGTTTTTTACCCCTCGCTGCTACTAAGTTGATAGTAGTAGCGCGGGTTTTTAACCCTCGCTACTACTAAGCAGTTTCTACCGTGCCCCCCGAGACATGCCATAGTAGTAGCGAGGGGGATGAAACCACGCTACTACTAAGTTGATAGTAGTAGCGCGGGGACAACAGGTGTTTTGTAAAAAAATGTGATGTCTACTACACAACCTTCTTCTTGTAGACGTTGTTGGGACTCCAAGTGCAGAGGTTTGTAGGACAGTAGCAAAGTTCTCTCAAGTGGATGACCTAAGGTTTATCAATCCGTAGGAGGCGTAGGATGAAGATGGTCTCTCTCAAGCAACCCTGCAACCAAATAATAAAGAGTCCCTTGTGTCCCCAACACACCCAATACAATGATAAATTGTATAGGTGCACTAGTTCGGCGAAAAGATGGTGATACAAGTGCAATATGGATAGTAGATAGAGGTATTTGTAATCTGAAATAATAAAAACAGCAAGGTAATAAGTGATAAAAGTGAGCGTAAACGGTATTGCAATGTGTGGAAATAAGGCCTAGGGTTCATACTTTCACTAGTGTAAGTCCTCTCAACAATACTAACATAATTGGATCACATAACTATCCCTCAACATGCAACAAAGAGTCACTTCAAAGTCACTAATAGCGGAGAACGAACGAAGATATTATGGTAGGGTACGAAACCACCTCAAGTTATTCTTTT
>NW_024117080.1:0-21441 GCF_003073215.2 Triticum urartu | reverse complement strand
CAACTCTTGGTGAAGGACGAGGAGATTAAGCATAGATGGCGGGAGTACTTCGACAAGCTATTCAATGGGGAGAATGAGAGTTCTACCATTGAACTGGACGACTCCTTTGGTGAGACCAGCATGCGTTTTAATTTGTGCGTCTAATCCAGGAGTCTGAGGTCAAGGAGGCTTTAAAAAGGATAAAAGGAGGCAAGGCGATGGGCCCTGATTGTATCCCCATTGAGGTGTGGAAAGGTCTCGGGGACAGAGCAATAGTATGGCTAACCAAGCTTTTCAACCTCATTTTTCGGGCAAACAAGATGCCAGAAGAATGGAGACGGAGTATATTAGTACCAATCTTCAAGAACAAGGGGGATGTTCAGAGTTGTACTAATTACCGTGGAATTAAGCTGATGAGCCATATAATGAAGCTATGGGAGAGAGTCATTGAGCACCGCTTAAGAAGAATGACAAGCGTGACCAAAAATCAGTTTGGTTTCATGCTTGGGAGGTTGATCATGGAAGCCATTTTCTTGGTACGACAACTTATGGAGAGATATAGGGAGCAAAAGAAGGACTTGCATATGGTGTTCATTGACTTGGAGAAGGCCTATGATAAGATACCACGGAATGTCATGTGGTGGGCCTTGGAGAAACACAAAGTCCCAGCAAAGTACATTACCCTCATCAAGGACATGTACGATAATGTTGTGACAAATGTTCGAACAAGTGATGTCGACACCGATGACTTCCCGATTAAGATAGGACTGCATCAGTGGTCAGCTTTGAGCCCTTATCTTTTTGCATTGGTGATGGATGAGGTCACAAGGGATATACAAGGAGATATCCCATGGTGTATGCTCTTTGCAGATGATGTGGTGCTAGTTGACGATAGTCGGACGGGGGTAAATAGGAAGTTAGAGTTATGGAGACAAACCTTGGAATCGAAAGGGTTTAGGCTTAGTAGAACTAAAACCGAGTACATGATGTGCGGTTTCAGTACTATTAGGTGTGAGGAGGAGGAGGTTAGCCTTGATGGCCAGGTGGTACCTCGGAAGGACACCTTTCGGTATTTGGGGTCAATGTTGCAGGAGGATGGGGGTATTGATGAAGATGTGAACCATCGAATCAAAGCCGGATGGATGAAGTGGCACCAAACTTCTGGCATTCTCTGTGACAAGAGAGTGCCACAAAAGCTAAAAGGCAAGTTCTACAGGACGGCGGTTCGACCCGCAATGTTGTATGGCGCGGAGTGTTGGCCGACTAAAAGGCGACATGTTCAACAGTTAGGTGTGGCGGAGATGCATATGTTGAGATGGATGTGTGGCCACACGAGGAAGGATCGAGTCCGGAATGATGATATACGAGATAGAGTTGGGGTAGCACCAATTGAGGAGAAGCTTGTCCAACATCGTCTGAGATGGTTTGGGCATATTCAGCGCAGGCCTCCAGAAGCTCCAGTGCATAGCGGACGGCTAAAGCGTGCGGAGAATGTCAAGAGAGGGCGGGGTAGACCGAATTTGACATGGGAGGAGTCCGTTAAGAGAGACCTGAAGGATTGGAGTATCACCAAAGAGCTAGCTATGGACAGGGGTGCGTGGAAGCTTGCTATTCATGTGTCAAAGCCATGAGTTGGTTGCGAGATCTTATGGGTTTCACCTCTAGCCTACCCTAATTTGTTTGAGACTAAAGGCTTTGTTGTTGTTGTTGTTATTGTTGTTGTACATATATTGAAAGACTTCAGTGTAAAAATAACTGTTCCATCCAGCTTGGAAAATTTGCACCCCTCCACGTAGTCTACTGAATTAATAGATGTTCAAGTACATGCAACCCACATCATGCTGCCAAGTAACTAGTTCCCTATTTGGGACCAGGCCTGCTTGGCAATCGCTAGAAATAGACAGAACAAAAATGGACTAGGGAATCCATGGCCACTCTTGTCTAGGAACTCTAAAGGCTTCAGCGTCTGAAGTATTGCAGTTAGGACTTAAAGAGTTAACTACAAATTCCTTCTAAGATCTTAAGCTCCAACTTCATGTGGGCTTATTAATTTCTTGCCAGCAGCTTACATTTTCCTTTCATCTCTTTAAGCTTTCCATTAGAGCTGAGATGGTCAGAAGACAGGCTCTTTTCCTAGTGACTCTGAGTTGCAGCAACCGCTTCAAAATTCCAGGTTTCTTTGTCCTGCTTCTCATGAGTAGTGAGAACATGTGATTATCAACTTATCATTATAAAACTACTTTTCTTAGTCTCAATGATGGCGTGTCAGTAAATTTAGAACAATCTTAATTACTTGTTGCCTTGATCTGTTGAAAAACAAGCATGCTGTGTTTTCCATGGTTTACTAATGGTTGCCATGGTCTGAAATGAAAATGTAACCAAACTTGCGAGTCCCAGTTTGAGATCCCTGGACTTTGTCAAACTGTTCTTTGTTATACCCTGCTCCAGTCATTTGCTACTACAGATTCATGCTGGATGTGAATCGCAAGCTAAACATGCTCTTGTCGTATAAATTTGTCTTATGGTTGCTCTGTTTCTCATCTCATGCAAAAGGCAATGCTTTGACAAGACGTGTTCATGATGCAGTTTGGCATGGATTGCAGTTTAGATGGCCCTGATGGAGCGAATTCCGAGTTAGCCAAACCGGAGAAGCAAAGCACTGGCCGTGCACTTGTATACAGACGGAAGTTCCATCTCGAACTCTGCATCCGTGTTTTCTCTTCCCCGACCTATCACCAACGGTTCACATGGATGTGAACAGTGAAGTGAAGTGTCCGGTGTATCCTCGACGAGGGTTGCGGCTGTGCTGTATGATATGTTGGTCATTTCATCTGTTGTTCGCAGTCTCTAACGGCAACTCGCATCCCTGCCTTCCTGTTTGTGTGTCACAACCTCTTCCTGGTAATTCTGGTAATGTAATCATGGTTTAGTTTTGCCGGAAGGCGTTGGAACTCCAGTGCATGCCTAGTGTTGAATTGTTTTTTTGTTGGAATGCGTACCGTTGATTTGGCTCACAAGTTTGTCCAAACTCAACGCCCGAGAGTTGTCATCAAAGCACTTTTTCTTCTTCAGGGGCAATTACATTACCTGAATTGAGATATTTATATGAATCATTGCTGGCAAGTTAAATAGCAGTAGTTCAATATAATTATTATGCAAGAATTTCATGTACACAAGAGTCAAACTTATAAGTATGCAGTGCATATACGGTGCCTGTATTACCTGCTGATGAATGCCCTTATACAACAGTCAAGCAGTGAACTGGCTGCTACATGCAGCTAGTTTGTGAAGAGTTGTTGCATGGTGTGAACTTAAGAAGAAATGGTGATCATCTATATCTATATCAATATAAAAAGACTCAAATGGGCAGATCCAAATCATCTCGACCGTCAAATCATGTTATCTAGCGGTTCAAATCGCTCCAATGTTGAGCAGCAAACACGTTTAACGCTCTAATTACCCATCACTACCATTGGTTATAAACACGTTTTGACTCAACGCTATCCCTTGAAATTTGCCATGTAATTAATATCATACTCCCTCCGGTCCTTTTTACTCTGCATATAAGAATTGTCTGAAGTCAAACTTCGTAAAGTTTGACCATATTTATATGAAAAAATATTAACATCTACAATGCTCAATTTATACAATATGAAAATTAAAGTCATGACGCATCTAATGTTATTGATTTCACATTCTGAATGTTGGTATTTTTTTTCTATAAACTTGGTCAAAGTTTACGAGGTTTGACTTCAGACAAATCTTATAGGCGAACTAAAAAGGACCGGAGGGAGTACCATTCCCGTGAAAAAGTAATTAATATCTTACCAAATACCAACGTGCAACATATATATCTTATCTAATATAACGTACAACTAATATCCTATCTAATATAAACGTGCATTGCACGTACATTATTACTAGTCTTAACAAGAAAATGAAGTAGGAATCCATATGGGTACGTACGCATGCATCCTCGTACGTACGTACGTACTCCCTGGCAAGATTTACGGCGGTTCGTTCCACTCCCCCGCACCCTTCGCTGGTATCACTTGTAGAAATGGCGGGATGCAACAAACCCTAGTAGGCGGCGCACGCCCCGTACGCCGGCGTACGACGCGATACTCCTTCCGCCGAGAGATACACGCAGGCCTCCGAGCTAGCTGCCGGATGTTGGCGCCTTTGCCACCGCATGTACACAAAAAATTAGCAGGAAACCCCCGTGTACGGTCAGATCGACCCCAACGTACGGCTTAGGGTTAACCCCAACGGCGAACACGACACAGTCGGTAGCAGCGGCGCGATTGCAAGAGGGTCGGTCGACGGTCGATTCCCATCGATCGGAGAAAGAAGATGGGCGCGGGTGCGGAGAGATCCAGCAACAAAAGGACCATGGCGGCCGATCCGACCAGCCGAGACGATCCCCTGGCGAAGAAGAAGAAGGTGGTGGATCTGGGGAGCGACAGTGACGAGGACTTGCCTAATCCGTCACAGTGGGCGGGGGTTAATCCCGATTCCTTCAGTGATGACTACTTGGCCAAGATGGAAAAGGCCAGACTCGACGAAGAATCAGGTATGAATATGATCGCGCGATTCCCGGACACCGTCTAATTTTTCATCAGTTTACTACTAGTAATTTAATTAATTACCCTCGATATGTATATATATTTATGTTCCTTCTGCCTGTAGCTCCCCGCCCTGTGAAGATTGCTACGCTCGATTACTACAAACCTCCCACCAGGTTTCACACCGTCGAGCAAGGCGGTGCTCCACGCTGCGAAATTTCTTCTAGGGGTTTCATCCTCTCTCGGTACTTTTATGTGCATCCTTCCTTGTACCCTCTATGATTTGGATTATTTGATCCGTCGTCGCGCGCGCAACTTATAACATACAGTATACATTGTGCTTGAATCACGCAGATGGTAGACCGCTAAGACGGTGCTCTGGCTTCTGGGTCGATTGGGATGAGGAGAAGAAAACTGGCCTTGTTTTGACAACTGCATGGCTGATTCGCACAAAGGATGCTCCTTACAGCGTCTGGTCAGGCGGTGAAGAGTATGCTACAGATGCTGATGTGAGTCAATGTGCTTCTTCTATTAATTTCTATATATGCATGTACTATCTTTTACAGCTGGTTCCATCTCAAAAATATAAAATAATCTCTGGTGTATTGCAATTCAAATGTTTTTTTTGTGTGTGTGCTATTGGCCTTTTCTAATAACAAAATGGAAACAAAACACACCTTCTCTTTCCATTCAAAAATCGTATATAATCTGTTCTGCAACGTTTTTAGGTCACTGTTCATTTGCTAAATGGCACCAATGCAGAGGGCCAGCTGGTCTATGTCCAGCCCCACTACGATCTCGCTTTCCTGAGCGTTCAGGTGGATCAACCAATCAACTTACCATCTTTGGATGAAAAAGATGTAGAATTTGCTCAAGAGGTTTTTCGGCTGGGAAGAGACAATTCCTTGAATCTAAGAATAACATATGCTAAGGCAGAATATTTGAATCCAACCATGTTTGAGCGGCACCACAATGTATACTTCCGTTCTCCAGATGGCCATGGTGATGATAATGAGGTGATATATCTTATCATTAGATAATATATATTATATACATTTGGTATAGTTTTGAGTTTTGTGTGATGTCATCTTTATATTCTATATTGCAATCTATTGTTATAAAAAATTTGTTGTTCTTGCAAACTTTCATATATGTTGCCAATATGAATTATTGCAGTTTGACTATGGGGGGGCAGTTATTGACCTGCGTGGAGAAGTTGTCGGAATGGTCAACGACCCTAAGAGATTTGGGTCTTTTATACCTTCTTCCATTTTGCTCAATTGTTTGGATTCATGGAAGAAATATCAGTATGTTTTTTCTCTCAGTGATGTGATAGTATTAGACTAATGTGGTGTCTCCTAATTGTTCTTTTTACCTATTTTTAGGAGTCATTATTTTTAGTAGTATCTATTTTCTCACTTTTATGAAATTTAATGACCATAAGTTGTGTAAAGATTCTCAAAGAAAATATCATCATCATCGTGTTATATATATATAGGGTCGCGCTATTCGTCACCCTGGGTGAGGAATAGTTATTCTTCACCCCCCTCTATTTTACCATCAATGCCCCGTAATTTTACGTTCCGTAAATTTTGTCTTATTTCCGATATAAAAGGAGACCGTAAGAAAATATATAATCGTTGTAAAATATATTTTATGTTATGTAAAATTAAAAACGTAAAAAAACAGTGTAAAATACACATAAACTGCAAATTTTCTTGGCTTATGACCTATACTTATTTTCTTATGCCAAATTTTACGTAGTGAATCAATAGGAATGTAACTATTTAAATTGCAAACGTAATTTAATTATGAAATGATCATAAGATTATTTCGGGTGAAGAATAAAATAGTTACATTCCTATTGATTCATTACGTAAAATTTCGCATAAAAAATAAAAATATAGATCATAAGATAAGAAAATTTGCAGTTTATGTGTATTTTACACTATGTTTTTATGTTTGTAATTTTACATAACATAATTTTTTTACGATGATTATATATTTTCTTACGGTCTCTTTTTATGTCGGAAATAAGACATAACTTACGGAACATAAAATTATGGTGCATTGATGTCAAAATAGAGAGGGGGTAAAGAATAACTATTCCTCACCATATATATGGGATTGACCCTGGGTAAGGAATAGTTATTCTTCACCCCCCCTCTATTTTACCATCAATGCATCATAATTTTACGTTTCGTAATCTTTTTCTTATTTCTGATATAAAAAAAGACTGTAAGAAAATATATAATCGCCGTAAAAAATATTTTACGTTATGTAAAATTACAAATGTAAAAACATAGTGTAAAATATACATAAACTGTAAATTTTCTTGTCTTATGACCTATGTTTTTATTTTGTTATGCCAAATTTTGCATAGTGAATCAATAGAAATGTAACTATCCAAAATTAAAATGTAATTTTATTATGAAGTGATCGTAAGATTACCACGGGTGAAGAATAACTTATTCAGCACCCTGGGTGATGAATGGTATCACTATATGTGTGTGTGTGTGTGTGTGTGTGTGTGTGTGTTTAAACATGTGGCTACAGTAAATAATTTAGCAATAATGCTCATTTGTAAGAAAATCAAGAACTAGATCTTTGATGGGGCCTAGATAGGAAGAAACAACTAGAACGTCGCTGAGAGTGCAAAATGTGTTACTTTTACTTAATATCAAATCCCCTCTATGAGTTTTTGTCAACTACTATGAACGATTCATCCCTGTTGGGCCTTTCTGAACTCTATTTGAATCAAAATATTTGATTATTGTTGATTTTTTAACACGTTAGATGGAAGCCTGGTTCCACCAAAGATATGTTAAATGATTATCTGATTTGATGTAGGCACATTGCCTGGCCTCATCTTGGAATGATGTTTAAGGACATCAAACTTCTAGAACCTGCTCATGTTGACATGTTATGGCGTAAGTTTAACATTGATGATGGTCTTATTGTTCAAGAGGTAGGTAATGACTTCCTGAAAGTGCTCAATTTCTCATCTGTGTAAAGTTAATTATTGACATTTGAACATTAGGTGTCGGGAGGATCTCTTGCTGAGAAATTTGGAATCCAAAAAGGTGATATTATTGAATCTTTCAATGGAAAGCCTGTTTCTTCCACAATTGAGGTGAGTGAATTAGAGATTTGTTAGGTAAACGAACTGAAAATAAATTTCATTTCTGTGATTTTAGTAGCTTCACGGTCTTGACTAGAATATTTTTGTTTCCTGCAATTATCAGCTGGAAAATACACTGATGAGCATATACAAGGGAACCTTAGATGCTGAAGTTCGTATTTCTGTAAGTTCATTTCTATATATGAGGACGGTTTGCTTGATCCTGGCCATCCATTTATTTGTACCGAAGTATTATTAGCAAAATGCTAGCTCTAAGAGGTGTGTTTGGCTAACTCCATAGGTTGGGGTGTTTCACACACTCAAAGAACAACGGAGCACCGTAGACTTGACTGCAAAATTATCAGAACTTGGAGAAGTTATTACAAGAGGTACACATCTCCTCTTTTAACTTGCCCCATCTACAGATTATTATTTCAAATCCAGACATAATGATATCGCTAAGTATGCAAGCTCATGTGCATTGTGCAATACACTCTTACATGACACACATTTGATGTCTAAAATATCACACCAAACCATACAGTATTCTGATATTTTGCAAGTTTACTGTTTTGGTAAGTAGGTGGTGTGAGTTGTAGAGAACAGACTTCATCCATGTTTTTTTACCAAAGTGTCCATCTTCCATTTGTAGACTTGGAAGTTTTTGGAATTTTTGGAACAAGAGATGCATGTCTGGGTTTGTGGTGCTAACTTTGAGTTGTGTGACATTTTGCAAAGAATGTGGATTAAATATTGTTTGCACGCTTGCTCCCAGTTTTATTTTTGGATATAGATACAAAACATTCGCCTTGAGAGAGGTGTTTTGCAAGAAAAAGTAGGCTTGGTTATTTGATACTCATGTTATGTTGTTGTTTGTTACAGGTCCTACAGACTCTTGAACTGGCTGCTAGGTTGAGGAGGGATGTTTGTATAGGGTGGCTTACTGTGATACACACTTACCTGTGACCACATGTAGTACTCTAGATATATTAGAAATAACATTTTTATCTGTAATTTAGTACCTTGGTCCTCCAAAGTAGCAGCTCCTTGTGGGATTTTCTATATATACTGCAATTGAAACCCCTCTTAGTGCCTGAGGAAGTGTTGTTTGTTCTTTGTTGCCTTATCTCATTTGGTGGTCAACAATGCCAAGTATCTTGGCTCTGCACATATGGCTATGCATGAGAAGGACCAAGTATCTTGGCTCATGAACTTTGTGAAAAAGCACTACTAATTTTTAACTGTTGCTGATTTGTGGAAATTCTTTTCCACGATGATCTGACTGTAGACACGTGTATATTTTTTCTGGGTGTTATACGTAGATGAAAATTCTAAGTTGCAAGTGTAAGGTGGCCTCCCCATTATGAAACCATGCGTCACGATCCTACCATGGTGTGTTGACTTCTAGGCATTTGGCATGTGGCATATATAGGCCTCTCCACTATTAAACCATGCGTCAGAATCCTAGCAAGTGTAAGGTCTATTTGTGTCTTGACTTCTAGTCATTTGGCATGGAATTTGCAGTGTTCCCTATTATTGATTTTGGTACATGGACAATTACGATGTTATGTCCTGAAACTTTCTATCCTTCCCAGTTGCTGATAATAACTGGTGATGTGCAATGACTCGGCCTGATTCCACTTCTTAGACTGAAAGAAGGAATATTTTTGTCTCTAATGTGGTGGCGCTAATATTTTCGGTATATATGGACTCTGTTTTGCAGCTATGTGCGCGAACTGTGATGTGAATATACATAGTTGCTCCTTTTTTTGCTGCATTTCTTATTGGACGGTTTCATGCATAAATTTCTAGATTAACATGTATTTTTCCTTAGAATTACAAAGAAATAATTTTTTTTGAAAGAAAGGGGGGATCCCCTCGATTTCATTAACGAAACCAAATATCTGTTATTACAGCCAGAAACGCTGACCCCGACAGCCTCACACATGTTTTTGTGTTTCTAGAACTTTTCCCCCATTGCCCTCTCTTGTATACAAGGATGGCAAGGCTTTAAGGAAAGAGGGTTCCTATGTGGGCATCACCCGCTGGGTCTTAGATAGACCAGACTCAGCCTGAGACGAACGTCTAAGCAAGCAAAAACTCTCTACAGCCCACCATTTCTTGAATCAATCTTCTATCCTCGGAATCCAAGATGCCCAGCTCCTTCGCACCTAGAGGATATCACTGACGACTCGCTCCAGCAGCTTTGCACCCTGTTGTAGCTCCAGCTTTGCGTCCTCCTTCCCCTGCAAAACACTCCAGTCATTAATCCAATGTACCATCTTATACATAACTACACTAGGATCCGCAGGCCAGACATGTTGAAAACAAGCTAAATTTCTAGTTTTCCAGATGCTCCAAATCAATGCAGCCACCCCTACAAAAATTACTTTCTTTTTCTTCTTTCCAAAATTACCCAGCCAGACATTCAAGCATGCTTCCACATCGTAAAAATCACATTGGATCCCTGTTATATGGCTTACCATACTCCACATATATCTGGCCAGGGGACATTGGAAAAAAAATATGGTTAATAGATTCGTTTTTACCACAAAAAAGGCATTGTTTCTCACATTTTCCTCCCCTATGAAGTAGAACATCCCTGGTTAAGATACTTTTTTTGGTAACTAGCTAGATGAATGTTTTAATTCTAGGGGGTATTTAAACTTTCCATAAGAATCTATTTGGACATTTTTCCCCAACTTGCAACATCGAATAAAAAGATCTCACACTATATTCACCCGATCCCTCTGGAATCCAGAATAGTTTATCTTCTTCTTTATTTAGAACCACTTCTCCACAAATTTTCAGTAACTCCTACCATTGACTTGCCTTGTCCCCCACCAAATTCCTCCTGAATTTCAACGAGGTGAGATGAGAGGACAAAGCGTCAACCACAGTAATATGTTGATCTAGAGAGACATTATAGAGTTCAAGGAAAGTGGCTGCTAAGCTTTTGCTTCCAGTCCAATTATCTTCCCAGAATCTCGTTTTCTCACCATTTCCTATAGTAAATTTGCAACAGGCCAAAAACAGGTTTTTGCATTTCATCACAACCTGCCAGAAATGTGAGTCTCCTATTTTTTTTGCACCTGTCCAAAAGTGTTTTTCCCAATATATTTTTCCCATAAGACGTTTTGCCATAAACCTTTTTCATTAAAAAGTTTCCAAAGCCACTTGGATAGTAAGGCAATATTCATATAATCAAGGTCCAAAATCCCCAGGCCACCGAGTGTTTTGGGTCTACAGACTCTCTCCCAAGCAATTAGGTGGTATTTATGTTTATTTTCCTCACCACTCCATAAAAATTTTGCCCTTGGTCTATCCATTTTCTTTTTTACTCCTTTTGGAACCTCATAAAAGGAGAGCATGTAATGGATTAGACTAGTGAGGGAAGAATTTATTAAAGTGGTTCTTCTAGCACTATTTAAAAGCCTGCCTAGCCAACTCCCTAGTCTTTTCTCCAATTTGGAGATAGAAGGGTTCCAGTCAGTTCCTTTCAATCTTTTCTCGTCTAACGGAATCCCCAGATATTTAAAGGGAAGCTTTCCTTTTTTACAAGTTAAGATTTCTTCAAATTGTTTAATTCTGTCTTCCTCCACCCCAACACAGATCACCTCACTCTTATGAAAATTAATTTTCAAACCTGACATAATCTCAAAAAGGTTCAAAATCCTCTTCACATTTTTTGCTTGCACCAAATCATCCTGGAAAAGAATGATAGTGTCATCCGCATATTGCAAAATAGACACATCATTTTCCTTGTGATTTTTAGCAAGACCGCTAACCAAATGATTCCCTACAGCTCTGTCAAATAAGATTGCCAGTATATCTACCGCTAGGTCAAACAACAAAGGAGACATTGAGTCTCCTTGCCGTAGTCCCTGATGAGTTTTGAAATAAGAGCCTATTTCTCCATTAACCTTAATAGCTACCTTCCATCCAGTAACTGTCTTCATCGCTCAATTAATCATTTTGTCAGGGAATTTTTTCATCTCAAGAGTATGAAGAAGAAAATGCCATTTAATTTTGTCAAAGGCTTTTTCAAAATCAATCTTAAAAAGAACCCCCGATTTTTTTCTTTATGCATAGAGTTCAGAGTTTCATGTAGCACCAACACACCCTCTAGTATATATCTCCCCTGGATAAAAGCAATTTGAGAAGCCCTAATCACCCCAGAAATAAACAACACAATCCTGTTAACTAAGATTTTGGTAAAAAATTTAAAAACCACATTCAACAAGCAAATTGGTCTATATTTCTGAATTCTATCAGCATTGCTTCCTTTCGGAATGAGGGAAATAACCCCATAATTTAGTCTATCCAGATCTAGAATATGAGAATAAAATTCCTCAAGCAATGTGAATAGGTCATTTTTCACCAGATCCCAATAATGTTGATAAAATCCAATATTAAAACCATCAAGTCCAGCAGCTTTGTTTTTTCCATTCCAAACACTGCCTTCCTTAACTCCTCCATTGTAAACTTTTTTGTGAGAAATTCTTGCTCCTTCTCAGTGAGTGTTTCCACCCCACTAGAGTCTATATTAAGAGCATTATTTTCTGGTTCACAAAACAATTTCTTATAGAAATTAGTAATATAGTTTTTCAGATTATCTTGCCCCTCAATCACCCTTCATCTTGTTGCAATTTAACAATTCTATTTTTCCTCAGTCTGCCATTAGCCTTAATGTGATAGTATCTAGTATTTGAATCCCCTTCTAGGAACACAACATCGTGGGACCTTTGCAACCATTTAATTTCCTCCTCTTTCAATTTTTTTCCAATTCATCACGGCAAGTTTTCTTATAATCTCTGTCACAGCTATTTAACACCCCATCTTCTTCTAATTTATCTAGCCTGTCAATTTCTTTGAGCAATCCATTTTTATGTGCCCTCATGTTAGCTTCAAATTTGAGGTTCCACCCCTTCAGCACTTTCCTCAATTCTTTCATTTTATTGTGAAATTTATCAAGGAAAGAGATACCAGGGTATTCCTTATTCCACACTTTTTTCAACTATTTTACACTTGTTACTTAATTTATTTTTTCCTTTTTTCTTCCTCCTCAACACAGTTTTCACTGGGGTCTTAACAGCAACAACCTCAAAAGAATGTTATTTGCTTTCAGACCCTCCCTCACATTTCCCAATACATTTTCCATTCTCATGTCTACCTGTTCATCATCCTCATTTTTACTTAATAACAGCAGGTCCAGAAGAATGTTATTAACATCTTCAGGTTCCAACACATGTTCTTCTTCCTGAGCATTTTTAGATTCCCTCGAACTTGCTAGATAAATTTCTTTCCTGGCTTGTTCTACAGTTTGTATCAAGTTCAGATTATGTTCCACCATATCTACAGTGACCCCAAATCTATTCCTATCAAATTAGCCACATCAATCAACTCTACATTTTCAAGACAAGAAGTATTAGCAGTTTCAGACATACCTTCAGATAGAGCTAGATTTTTGGCTCTGGCCAAAGTCATAGCTCTGTCTAGTATAGGAATGTCATCTCTGTTCTTCGAGGCAATCCTCCCGCTGGATCTTGGAAGCTCTTGGGTTTCACCTCCTTTGATGTTTTCCATTTCTACCTCTTCCCCAGCATCAATCCCCAATTTTGTGCCAAGAGTCACAGACTGAGAAGGTTCTTCCTCATTAGTTTTCTCTTCTGAATCATCCTTTTGCATCTCATTATCCTACTTTATCTCTCCATCTCCATTGACTGATGTAGAGCATATCCCCTCAATAGTTTTATTAAGTTTCTCAGTATCCAGATTCCTGTTGTAAAGTAACTTATCAGTAGCCTCTTGCTCTTTAATAGCAGCCTCTCTGTCTTCTAAAGCCATCTTGGTTCTAGTACTTGCACAGTTTGTCACATTCACATTTGTTTTTTGCTTTCTTTGCCTCTCTGTTTTCATCCTCCTCATGTTGAAAATCCATCCACTCCTCATATCCTTGTGATAATTCATCTTCTAATTTGGTCCATCCTTCATCTAAAACCTCTTCCACCTGAAAGAAAATTCTGTAAAGCATGAGATTTGGAGTTGTCAGCTTAGTCCATCTGGGGATTTTGGTGTGATCCACCACATCAATTTTCAGCCTACAAGACCATTCTTGTTTACCAAATCCATGTCAACAGTTTGTACATATCCTATCATTGATCCAATCTCACAAATCCCCTGATAGTTTTTCATTGTTTTTGGTACCCCTTTAGCTCTGACCCATATCACTGCTAGTTTACCAATAGCCATGGCATCATCATTCCAGACTTTCACTTTGACCATTATATTTCCACCTTTCAGAGGGACCCAATCATAAATGGAAGCCTCATTGATCCTTGCAACAGATGGAAAGTTTACCAGGAAAACTCCATCCGACACTTTTTTGCTTTCCAATCCCACCTCCAGGGGTAAGTTTTTGGCAAGCTTTTGATAAGATCATCTGAATCTATTTCCAGATCACAGCCATCTCTGAGCCTGACCAAAGCTACTTCATCATTCTCATTATTCCCAGGCAACTCTTTTGCATGACGATCTGCCACAAAAATGCCTAGTCCTTCTCCTCCAAAACCCACCAAAGATGCCACTGGTTTTTTCTGATGCAACCATGCACACAATTCAGCTATGTGTGTGTCTTTAGTACAGATGGAACATTTGACTTTAGCTTCACACCCTTTGGAGTATGACCTTTCTCTCCACATTTGTGACAGATGATCTTGTAAGTTTCCAGTTGTTTGTTTTCCATCCCCCTCCCCCAGCGCCTTGAATACCATTCAGAACTCCCCCTGCAGAGACTGTTTTGGATGTCTGAACATCACTGTTAGCCCCTCCCCCACTTTTTGCTGCAACACTAGACTTCTGCTGGTAATTGCTAGCTGTAGGGGGCAAATTGTTCTGAGAAGGTGATTTATATTGATACTGACGCATGTCACGGCCACCACCCTCATGATTCCCATTGCCGAAGTTTTCCCTACCAAACTGAGTCTGAAATTGGTTACCTTGGAAATTTCTGAAGGGGGGTCGAGGGCGGACATGGTAGCCCTGATCTTGCCTATCAAATTGAGCATCTCTTCCATAGTTCATCACCGGTCTCCAGTTACCGCCTCTCTCTGTACCTCTTCCACCGCCACCTCTTCCTGGATCGTAGCGATCATTCATCGTTGGGGATCGAGAGTTGCTGGTATTCGTGGCGGCGGAAGGGAGTGAACACCACAAGTGGGAAACCCTAGATTGTAGGAATTGGTTCGTCTCAACACCCAGGACCTGGCCTGGGTGTATATAACGTCCTTTTCCTGCGGGCCTAAAGCTTTCTCCAGTTTTTTGGCCTGCTTTTTCCCTTCCAGCCCATAATCTCCTTTATTTTGGCCCGTTTCTTTATTAAGCCCAGTCCGTTTCAGTCTGTCCATTGCATTTCAGAGTCTTCTTTTGTCTCTTGTCAATCTTCTTCACTTGTTTGGCACAAGCAAAAGCATCTGCCAGAGTGGTCAGGTAAGGATTTCAATGTTCTGTGTCTTCAGCTGTAGAGTCAACCTCTTCATCCTCTAATTGTTCAAGTACCCAAAAATCTTCCCCCGGTCTTTGTTTCCTTTAAAACAGACTCCTCTCTATCTTCAGAATTTGAAAAATAGCCCCCAGGATCAAACGGGATTCTCTTGTTCATCCGAAGATCCCCATACTCAGAGACTTTGTTTGTGCCCATCTCAGTTCCCTTCCGATCTCTGGTGACAGATATGGCAAATGATCCACCATCTCCTGCTCCAGCGGGCAAGCTGAGCTCAATCCCATCATGGGAGTCCATCACGCCTTCCTTCTCTAGTCGTTCAAGCGCCATTCCCCCCTCGTCCAGTGAATGAGAGCGACCGGTGGGGAGTTCACCGAAGAAGGAAATTACGACATCCGCCAATGGAGATGGGCTCAAACTCGACTGGTCTTCGGCGGCGAGGACGATAGCTGCACTGGTGCACCCGATGGCAGCACTCCCAGCAAGCATTCCCACCACAACGCCCTCCGAGATTCCTCTGATTTCGCCTCCGCCCTCGCCCATAGAACAACCGCCGCCGGTGGGGAGTGTGGTAAGGCGGGCATCCTTGACCTTTCCTCCAATGTGGCCTCATCGTAGATCACCCTCACAAGAATCCTCTGCTCCAAATCTGCTCTCCTCTGACAACTCTCTGCATATCTCGTCGCCGCGAACCTCACGCTCGGATCTGTCGTCGCCGCCACCGCCTGATCTGCCGCCTTCCACTCCTGCATGCGCCGGATCCACGCCGCGGTGGCGTCACGGATCCTGGTCGCCCGCTCCACCCAGCTTGGAGCCCCAATCGCCATGAGGACTCCCGCGGTCGCCGCCCGCGATCCTCGCCGGCGAGGCATGCCACGGGGAGGGGGCGACGAGATCTATGGTGGTGTCGTCGGTGGCGTGCGGGAGGCGTGGAGTCATCGTGGTGGAGTGTGCACTACAAGAAATGTGTTAATACATGACGGATTTCTGGTGATGTTTTCAGAAACCGTCATGATCAATGACGGATTTGTCTAGTTCGTCATGAAATCCGTCACGGACTAATGAGACGAGAACAAGGCCAACAACAATGGCACTCTTATGATGGACCATCACAGATACTGTCATGAATCGGCTAGCAGTACACCAACAGACCGTCATGGATGGCTCATGCTGATGTGTCTCGCGTGTCTGACCCACATATGTCAGGCTTAGTTTCTTTTTTGAGTTGTTCGAACCATCACGAACGGCCTTCTGGTGCTTTTTTTAAGGAAAAACTGAATGCTCCTGCTGCGTGTCCAACGTTGCTTGTTTTTAGGGAAAAAAAGACTACTTCTGCTATGTCGTCCGACGTTGGGCTGCTCTAGGTCTATTTTTTTACAGAAAAAGGTGACGGGCCTTTTTTTAGGAAAACTTAATGTTGCTGCTGCTGTGTAGGGACAACGTGGGGCTGCTCTAGGTCTATTTTTTGGGAGTATTTTTTTACAGAGAGAAAAATGGTATGCTTTCTTTAAATCTACAAATTTAAAAAGAGAAGCTGCTAGAGGGATCGAACTACGGACCTCAGACTTATATACCGAGGTCGCTAGGCCTTTTTTTGTTCTTATATGTTCTTTGATAAAACGAGCCAAGTTTTTTCGTTAAAAAAAGGAGAATGAACTGGGATTTGAACCACGTAGCACTAAGCTCTAAGTTCCAGTGTATGTAAAAAAAAACTTCCATGTTCCAACAAGCCAAGTTTTTACATACAACGAGCCATATTTTTTATAGTACTTTTCACGCGTAGCCAACAATAGTTATGTAATGGACAACTTAACGTCAATGTATAGCAAACATTTGTGCAAGTCTCCTAAAATTTTGTGTCCATCTTATGAATCAATAATATTGGTCGATGCCCAATGATAAGAATCGTCTACCATATTTGGATATTATTATCATTTTTTTCTAATAAGTTGCAAATAGAAGTTTCAGTTATCCCTAAGTATCTTTTGACATATTCGTCTATTTCTAGGATATGAGCTAAAATAAAACGTAATTCCTTTAAAAAATTGAAATGTTTAAACCTTATTTGACTTACATGTACATCGAAATGGCATTACCTCCAGTAAGCACACATAAATTCATTTGAACTATAGAAATAGTTAAATCATCTCGAAATTCATTGAAACTCCTACAAAATAAAATATATGTACTATAGTACATGTGAAAATTCGATAGGTCACGCCACATGTTTTAATTAAAAAAAAAGAGCAATGCATAAATGGAACTCAAACCCGAGACACGAATTTTAAGCGCTTAGTACCTTCCCACATGGCAACTACATTGTTATGATATGAATGGGCTTTTTCATTAGTAAAGTATATACAGCCACACTTCTCAGGCTGCGGGTAAACCGTGCCGTGACCGCCGATTTGGTCAGTCCACCGTAAGTTGGAATGCAAGGTGTTCCTGATAAAAAAATCTCAAGAAATAAAAGTGCGAAGCGAGTATTCAAACCAGGGCCCTCCCTGCGGAAAGCACATGGTGCTAACCACTAGGGCAGTCGAATGCAGGTGCCTACATAGGCGGAGCCATATCTTAAAAACCAACCGACAATAGTGTCAAATCCGAAAACTAATGTGAATTTGAAAACAATTACTACGTTGAATAAATCAGTATGAAAAATTAGTAGTGTTGTATACAAAAAGCGCGAACAATTTCTATGTAGATTTTTTTTAGAATTTCCAAATAATTTTTCAGAACACAAACCTTTTCCAGCTTTGTTTTTTCTTAAATGCGAACAAATTAAAAAAATTGGGAAGTACTGTAGCAATTTTTTTCAAACTCATGAAGATTTGTTTAAAGCACAAATACTTTTTGAATTGTGACATGTTTTGTTCACGGTATTTTTTTAAAATGTTCAATGTTTTTTGTTCACAGTATTTTTTTAAAATGTTCAATGTCTATCCAAATTTTTGTTCAACGTATTTTTGCGAAATGCTCAATGTGCTTCCACATTTTTTCAACATATATTAAATTTTGTTCAACACATATCGCAAAAATGTTAAATGCGTATTGAAAATTGTTCAACGTATATATTCAAATATCTCTAAAAGGTTCAAAATACAGTATATGTTTTCTTAAATAGCAATTTCAGACTGCATTTTACCTCCATAATAAATATCCAGGAAGTTCCAATAAAGAGCAGAAAGGAGGGGGGGCTAGCTGCAGTGACGTTCTACGTATGGGCTGGCCTGTTAGCACCTTAAAGCGAAGGGACATCATTTTGACGCCTATGCGCGTCAAATAAGAGCTCTCCGTCAAGCCGTTCTCTTCGATATGTGCAGATGGCACTTAAGCTCTAAATTACTAGGCCTGACCAATTAACCCTCCAGCCAACTCTTTTACCATGTATTCCTTGTGATCTTCATAGCGATCCTGCAGGACTAGGGGAGTGACCTCCCTCGGAGGTCCCTGAACCTGGGTACGTCTCTGTGTCTTGAAGTGCTCGTGCTCAATCTCGCATCCGGACGCCACCGGCGCTCATCGGCCCCAACCACTCGAGATAAGCCATCCCATTGCATCTGCCATGAGAACACTACGAAAAAACCGTTTCAATATTTTAACACAACCAATTTAGATCATATTATGGGACCATAACAAAATTCATGTTTTTCAAACTTCATTTTTATTTTTTAGACTAAAACGCCAATAAGCACTGTGTTCATGCTCGAGTCTTGACACCCAAATGTTTGAAACCTCTTTTCATTTATTGGATAAGACCTAAATAAAGACTCAAGAACACAAATTTGATTTTACAACCAATTTCTGTACATAATTTCACGTACTTGTAATTCAAATTTGAATTGTATCCGTTGAATGGCAAGAAGTGCATTTAATGACTTAAAAATAGCAAACGAGCCTTGTTTACAAAAAGTTTGAATGTAAAATGATGAAGCGAGCGTCGCATCGCCTTCACACTTGAAATACCCCCTCTCAAAATGGGTAGAACTCTCAAAACGTTCCATATAATTAATGGCAAATTTTGAAGTTAATACACGACAAAACATTTTATTGCTCATATACACTTAAAACTTGGACAAAGCTTTACTTTCATGTTCCAATTAACAGAAGTGACTAGACATTGCCACTTGTTATGTAAATAAAAATGGTGTCATGCATTTAGAAATATGGCAAAATGTATTTTAAAAAATGTTAGATGTGTTTTTAGAAAATGTTCAATGTGAGAAAAGTTGGAAAATACAAAACAAGTTCAGGAATTTGAAGTTTTTTTTGCACATTTGAAATTTTTCAGGAGTTTCAAAAATGTTCATAATTTTTAAAAATTCACACAATTGAGAAAATGTTTGAAAATTTCAATAAAAGTTTATGGATTTTAAAAGGTTCATTAATTGTAAAAATTTCACCAATTTAAAATGTATTAAAAGTAATTAAAATGAGAAAGAAAGAAAACTCAAAAGGAAAATAAAAATAAACCAGTAGAAAATCCATAGAGAAAAACCGAACCAGAAGAATCTAGTTTTTTTTCAGAAAAATCAAAAGAAAGTTTTTGCTTTATAAAAAGAGTTGGCTGGAGGGTTAATTGGTCAGGCGTAGTAATTTATAGCTTAAGTGCCATCTACACATATCGAAGAGAACGGCTTGACGGAGAGCTCTTATTTGACGCGCATAGGCGTCAAACTGATGTCCCTTCGCCTTAAGGTGCTAATAGGCCGGCCCATACGCAGAACGTCACTGCAGCCTTAAACTGTGTGTGTGTGTGACGTTCTCTGTGTGTGTGTGTGTGTGTGTGTGTGTGTGTGTTAAGAATGAGTCGACCCCCTCCTAAGGGGGCTCCTAGGAGGCCTTGTACTTGTGATAGGTATTCTTGGTTTGATCCCGCTTTGTTTCGTCCCGTTTAAGTTTTTTTATATACCCCGCAAAAAAAAGTCTTTTTATATGTATGCTATTTTTTTACTTTTGTCCCTCACCTATACTGGGCCAGTATGCTGCTAACTGGGATTTTCTACCCATTTTAAGTCTTTTTATATGTATGCTATTTTTTTTTTACTTTTTTCCATCTCCTATACTGGGCGAATATGCTGCTAACTGGGATTTTTCTACAGCCAACAAATTTCCTTGATGGGTTTCGTATTCCTTGATTTTCTTTTCGATTGCACATGCTGTGTCGTTGTTTCCGAGGATCGAACATAGAAATTGGGTTAGTTACTCAAAAAAGTACCACTTGCTTTTAAAAATCAAATTACACAAATTTAAATACGTCCATGATTTACCTAAAAATCAGCAAGCCACCTCAAGAAAATGGTGAAGTGTGGGTCTCATTTATATTAGAAAATGAAGGAAGAAATTAATGCCTGCATGCCCCAATAAAATAGAGGAATATCTGATGAAAGAGGACCCGATTGGTGAATAAAAGAGAGGAAGATTCGAATAAAAAGGACTTGGTTGGAGCATGCCAATAAAAATGGAGGACTATTTGATGAAAAAGGACCCGATTCATTATGAAATAAAAGAAAGGAAGATCCGATAAAAAGATGACCCATTTTGCAATGAACGTGCATGGCTTAAGTGAGATTGCTAGAAGCTTTGAGTATGCATCCAGGAATAAAAGAGGAGGGAGTGACTAATGTTCATCAAATGTGTTGTTCAAAAAGGGCACCCATCTAGCATTTAAAAGACAGAAAAGAGCCCATATGCAAAAATCATAGGCAAGCAGTTTCAAAAATCTGCTGCTGAGGGATGTTCTCTTTAAAATTTGAGTTTTCGTGATGTTTAGGTGCAAATGTCAATTATCTATCCCGGTGCAACGCGCGGATATATGTGCTAGTTAAATCATATAAAACTTGTTAAAACTCCTAGAAAACTACATATATGCAGTATATTACATGTAAATAATGTTTTCTGATACACAAAGTAAATTTTTTACACACATAAGATAATTGTTTTTGCAAGTTACTTCACAAGGGGGCTTTAATTCGTTATTTCTTTTTTATAAAAGAAAATAATAGGCCGAATTCAAGGCCTACCTCACTCAGCTCGGCTGAAACCCACTAGGGTTCACGATAGAGGAGGCATCTATCCCGGGTGAGGCCGTTCCTGCATCCTGATTGGTTGTTTGCACACTGCCACGGATCGCACATAGCCACCGTCCGATCGGACGAGATCCAACGTCTGTAATACGGTCGCTCCTCTGTCTTGTGCCCACCGCACGAGCCGCCAGCACCCAAACCCCCTTGATTCTTTCTCCCTCGATCCCGATCCGCCGCCACTCTTCCAGA
>NW_024117079.1:0-7905 GCF_003073215.2 Triticum urartu | reverse complement strand
GGGAAAGAGCATCAAACAAGCGACAAAGAATACATAAAAGTTCTCTACAGCCGTACCTTCCGGCACAGGCCAAATGACAGGATCAAGAGGGTCTAGCATCACATGCGAGAGCAGGTCCGCCAAAAAGCTTCCCGTCAGTTAACAAACTGTATCGTGCCCGACAGCCGTCCGACCAACGACTGCACAGCTGTGATCAGGGTGTGGAACACCGTATTAACCCCAAGCTCTCTCCTAATTCCGATACCACCACAGAAAACAAATCAAGCTCACGCCAACCAAACCTTCCCTCAACTATCTAAAGATATGATGAGCTCGACATGCTTGGAGTGTACACTCTTCCATGGATTCCAGCTCATAGACTTACCGAGGGAGACCTCGAAGACCCAAATCTACTTAGTTTTTACTGGCATTACAACCCCCCAGTAAATCCCCTAAGATCTATGGTCCTTCAGATAATCTAATCCCTCATCACGTAGACCGTTTGGTTTTTGTTTTGTTTGAGTGCCTTGGGGCACTACGTACCAAACTCTTGTGGCCCTTAGCACCCTTGAATTATGCCATTATGTCGGAGAGTAGTAGACAGCAGCAGCGCGCCAAGCTGCGTCCTGATGATTGGAGTCCTTCCAGCTTTCACTGCCTCATAGCAAGGAAGTATCTTCTCTCTCGTCTTGTTAGTAATGGGAAAAATGGAAATCAATGTTCTTGCTATCGGAAAAGGTTAGCTCGACGCCTCCAACCACTGGCATACACTGTTCCAGGATCAAAGCAAGGCCAGTACAAGTTTTTCATTGCCCAAATTTCTAGTGGGTCTTGGCTCTTGTCCTTAGATTGGTCCAGCCTGGATTGAGCAGATATAGGAACAAATATCTGATCTGGATACTCCTCTTTTAAAAAGGAGAAAAACTAACCATCGGCATTATACATCTTTCCTCCACCGTGCAGATGTCTGTTCAATTGATATAGTGCTCATGATCCCTTGTTGGCATGATCATCATCTATGCATGAATAGTAACAGTCTCCTTGTTCAACTAACTCATCCCAAAGCTAACATTTGAAAACATGTGACAATTAACATACTGAATTTGTTACAACACCATGACATTGTCATTACAGGTTCATTGATCTAGTCATCACAGTACTTTTCTACTGCTTGCTTGCTAGGTTTGTTTTAGACTGCCCATTTGCTAAGTTTCTAAGCATAGCTCATGTCCAGCATACATAACTGTCTGGTTCAGTTCTTAACGGCATGAATAGATGCTCAAAAATCATCATGGAATACAATTTCTAGGTAAATAGTCATAGTTTTGCTGTAACCAGCATAAATCGTTTTGCATATCGTTAGGAAAGCAACTAAAATTATATTTAAGAAATTAATGCATGCAACAGACTACATGAAAACATACCAACATGGGGATACGTGATTCTGACCTGTCGTGTCAGATGCCAAGAGCAGGCACCATGAATCGATGATCATGCCATTCGTCCAAGAATCCATGGCATCACATGTGCATCACGTGACTGTGCTCTTCTGATAATACCCAAATGTATAACAGGGATTGGTGGACTGGTACGGCAGACCAAATAAAAAGCATCATCAAACAAATTACTGCCCCACTTATTTCGAATCCTCCTTATAATGGATGTTCCACCAACCTAAGGGCATTGTCGTCTTGAAATTATATCTCACCTGAACAGGGAGGGATAAGAATAGCTAAGAACTAGATTGTGCTATCTGCATGCTTTTTTTACAGGAGGAACAAACAGGCCATTTGAAGAGGGAGGATGGTTCGGATATACACAGAAAGTAAATGAGCAAGACTATACTCTCTGCAGGCATTTTGGTGAATAGTTGAATGGAACAAACAAGACATTTGAATAGAAAGAACTGTGCAGGCATACACGAAGTAAATGAAGTAGTTACATCTTTGATACCAATTCATGAATTGCGATGCTGCCTGCCTCAGGAATATAACTAATAAATTGCAGCAATGATGTCCGAGCAGGTAAACACAAGAACAGTAAGATATTTATTAATGAATGTCTCTTGAGCAGTAACTGCGCAGCTGAGAGAGATAGAGAGGTGGGGGGAGGGAAAGGTCCATATGAATATGATCACTGTACGCACAGTTGATGAAAACATATTCAGGCCCATACTAGCCCATCAGTGTATAGAGATATTGAATGCAGAAGCAGGAATATTTACCACATCATGACTGCCAACACCAGGCATTGAGCTGCTCTCATGACCCATCTGGGTACCTTCTCAGAGTAACTGTTCTGCGTTCCACTTGCTGACATGTACTGTATAGACAATGTCATGGCTTTGGCTGCAGCATTGCAGACATCCAGTTTTGGCCAACGCCATCTCACTGTAAAAATATCTTTCTCTAACCTCCCTGTATTTTCCTGAAGTTGCAAAATAAAATTCAAGAGAGTCAGAAACTGGTCGAGTGCTATACCAACTTCAACCATCACAAGATTCATCCTAACGCAGGCATGCAACACAGTCAGAGACAATGTCAGGTGAAATGTGCCATCTGAAAATGAGTCGGTAACATTTCCACAGTTCAATAAAAGTTTATATTTGCTAGATAACTTAAATATTCACTTTGTCAATATCAGAATATAGTACCTTTGGATCCAATTACCAAGAAAACCAATGTACTGCTCTTAACAGTGGACTCTTTCAGTTGCTTACATAACTGCTATGGAATGTTTCATAAGCTGATGCAAACTAACCATGACAGGTGTTAGTACAAAGGGTCAGCATCACACTGGTAAACCACTAGTAATACACAGCCCATGAAGTCATCTATATGAACTACTTCAGAGTGGTTTAATCACTAAGCACCTGAGGCTTAACAATTGTAAAAGGTTAGAATCATCTCTTCCTGTTCTTTCTCCCCGGTTTCCACTCCCTATAAACCATTTGACACTCCCTAATCTTTTCCCACCTGATTTCGGTCAATCTGACAGACACAGTTCTTCCTTAGTTGTGCAATGTCAGCACCGAATCCAGCCCTCGTTACTGATATTCAACCAATGGCATTTAGTGATTTAGATGTGTGTGGCATATCCAAGGGTGACATGTTTATTTATGTAACCCAGATTAAAATATCCCCTGATGTTACAATTTGATAATCCTTCGCAGGGAACAAACGCGGGACCGTCGAATTTGAATAATCAGTCGGATCTCTCTTGCCGGTGCATGTTTTCACTAAATTAAAAGGGAGGAGGCCGCAGCTTCGAGGATAAGGGGAGCTTCTCGACAATAATAACGAGATTGGGCTGAATGTTCTACGAATTTCTCAAATCGGAAACCACAAATCGACGGTCCTACCGTACACATTCCTCAACCGCCGCATGCAGCGCAATCGAATCATTCGTTCAATCCAGCACGAATTCGGCCCTAATTTCCGCAAAAACTAAAACGCGCCTTTCACCCTCGATCGGCGCATCTCGGCTCCTACGGCAGCGGCGGGCACAAGGGATCGATCGATGGGAGGAGCCCTAGGGCGATCGGGCGTGGGCGCGCGCCGCCCCCAGCGCGCAGTGCATACATAATGCGGAGGGAATCCGGGAAGATCCAAGCGGGTGGAGACAAGTACGGAGTGGGGAAGGAACAAAAATCCAGGCGGGGAGGAGGGGGCGAGTACCATCTCCTCGGATCATGGATCTTGTCGCGGCCCACTTCCCGTTGTCGCCTTCCGCCCTGCCCGGATCGCCCCGCCGTACGCCCCTCTCTCCTCCCAATCATTCGCGTCGCCGTCGTCGCCGTCGTCGTCTCGTGGCGTGGCCGCTGGCCGCGGCCGCCTCCGTGGTGTTGTTTTCGCCATGTTTTTTTCTTTTTTTGAATGAATGGAGGCTGGGTCATTGCGAGGGTGGACACCTGCGTGCCGCCGGGCCCGGCCGGTTTCGACGGGGTATCGGGCGCCGCTTGTTCGGTGCCAACTGTCACGGCCTCTTCTTTGGACAAGAAAACACTTGTACTTCCTCCGTTTTAAGTTACTCGTTACAGAACTGGATGTATCTATAATTAAAATATATCTAGATACATTCATTTCTATGACGAGTAATTCGGAACGGAGGGAGTATTTGTGCTAAGAAACACTTGTACCGTCGTCGCAAACCCTGGTAAACAGAAAAGGACATGTTTAAAATTGATAGCGCAGATGATTTCAGGCAAAGTATCTAGTTTTTACCTGAATGCTATAGATCTCATGTAGATTTTTGAGCAATCCGAGCGAAAGGCCCCCAAAGCACGTCAGATCTTGTGCATCAGTTTTAAAGCGTTTGCTCCCATGTACCCTCACTGAGCGAGCTACGAGCTAACGATAAAAATGTTTCGCTCGGGATGACAATCTAAGCGAACACATTGGGGATGACAACTTTAGTTCTTTTAGAACATGGCAATTTTTAGCTTTTCCCACTTGATGTAGCATGACAATTCTTTCCAGACAGCATGACAATTCTGAGCATGGCAGGTTTTAATTTAGAATATGACAAGAAGAAAACCGTAAAAAAAACAAAGAACCCTAAGAAAACCAATGTAAACTTGTGAGAAAACTGATAAAAAAACAAAGAAAAAAAATCAAGAGCAGCTATCCTATTGGACCGGCCCAGAAGCCGCCGCACTACTATAGATGAGACGTATTACTTCTCCGTATAGTCTTCCCGAAATCACTAATCGAGTAGTAATCCTTGCAAAGATCACTTCCATCTTCTCAGATTGTAATAAGTGGCGTGCTGCATGTGCGTTACTTATCGCAACATGAGAGTTTTTTTTCTTTTTTCGTATATCCGTTTATTCAAAATGTTTTTATCTTTTAAACCGTGCGTTCAAATATCAAACCATTTTCACGGTTGGATTCCTCGCGTCGAGATTTTTAAAACTAGATCCCAAGTCGATAGGTTTTGATAAACTTTTTTTCACAAAAAAAACCTGACAAAAAAAACGAACCGGGTGCACGATTTTTTTCCTTCCCGAAAAAGGCACGGTCGTGCCTCTTGCGAAAAGCACAACCTTGCCTCTCGCAGAAGCAAGACCGTACTTCTCGCGGAAGAAGAAAAAAACAGAAAACGTGTTTTTTTCATTTTCGAAAGGCACGGCGGTGCCTCCCGCGGAAGCAAAATTGTGCCTCTCGCGAAAGGAAAAAAAAACAAAAAACATGTTATTTTTCGTTTTCAAGAGGCACAGAGTCGTGCCTCTCGAAAGTACAACCGTGCCTCTTGCGGAAGAAAAAAATAGAATGTGTTTCTTTACGTTTCTGATAGGCACGACCGCGCCTCTCGCGGAAGCAAAATCGTGCCTTTCGCGGGAGAAAAAAACATGTTTTTCGAGCAATTTTTTTTCTAAAATTGTTTTTGTTCCAAAAGCTAAGGAAGATTGGTGAAAAACCAAAAAGTAAAAAAAAAGTTTAAAAAACAGAAAACGCGTGTGAAAAAATAAAATAAAAATCTAGAGAGAGCGATCAAAAAGCGGCACATGGCGGCGGCTAAGAGCGCACCCTCAGCTCCCCCGAGTAATCGTTGCGACTTTGGAGCGCTCGTCAACTAGTCCTTCTATGCGAGTTCGCGCATGCATTGTTGGTCCGGCCTATTAGGCCTCGTTTGACAGGGGAGGTTTTGCAGCCCCGGAATGGAGGGGGATATGAGGGGATTTGGTTAATCCCTCTCTTCCACCCAAATCCCCTCAATTCCCCACTAACCCCCCCCCCCCTCATAAACCCCTCTATTTGGTTAAACCTCCTACAACAGCAGCATCAAAGCAAAGCGTCCAATTCCATGGGTGTCTTGGGAGGTTTTCTGTACCACATGGATTGAAGGGGATTCGTGGGGATCGAAGAGGATTGGTCTGCTCAATTTCTACGTGTCAAATGGGCTGACAAGGATTTCTGTGGATTTTGAACCCTGCGAGGACATTCCCCTCCAAACCTCTCCAAACCTCCTCCACCAAACAAGGCCTTAAGCTTTCTTGTTAGATCGCTACACCGGCTCGCTCCTAGCTCGATCGTGGCTCACGTGTGCTTATGGTTTGACTTTCTGACGACTAAAAAAATCGACTCTTTACAGTGGACTGTTTGACAAGTGTTGACCGTTGAATTTTCAAAATTGGAAAAGGTTCACGAGTTTGAAAAAGTTCACAAATTTGAAAAAGGTTCATAAATTTCGAAAAATATTCACAAATTTGAATGTGAAAAAGTTCATGAATTTGAAAAATACACGAATTTCAAAAAAGTTATTGAGTTTGAAAAAGTTCACGGATTTGAAAAACAGTTCACAAACTTGTAAAAAGTTCACGAATTTTGGAAAGAAATTATTTTCTTCAGAAAATTATAAAAAATTCAGGAATCTGAGAAACATTCATTTTTTTTTAAATCATAAATTTGAAAAAATTTCACGCATTTAAAAAAATTTATGAATTCAAAAAATTCATGTGTTTTGCATAAAAATTCTCCCAAATTTGAAAAAAATACTCACGAATTGAGAGCTTCTGAGGGACGTGCGTCCATATATGCGCTGGCCCACTAAAACGATCCAAGGGAACATGGGCTGTATACGATTTGGGGTCACATAGCCCACCGTGCGAGAGCTGTGTTGCTCATAGTGATTTGTATAGATCAGAGGCTATTAGGCCGCCCCAGCGCTGTAACCGAGTGAAAGTTTTTTTCTTTGTTTCTTCTTCGGTTTTCTTTTGGTTTTTTTGTTTATTTATTTGTTTTTATTTTTATTCTTCCTTTTTATATTTTTTCATTTTTTGAACACACACACACACACACATGGTATACAGCACGAATATATTTATACATGTTTAACATTTTTAAAATACATGATTAAAAAATCAAATATATTTTTATGTCGCTATTTTTTCGTATAAATTGTACATTTAAAAAATTAAATACGTTTAAATTTTTTAAATACATTATTAACCAAAAATTTCAAATGTTGTTTAGATTTTATTAAAATACACGATGAATCATATTTTTGTATGATACGAAACTTAATTTTTCAAGTAATTGAATATTTTCATATGCTTGATAAATATATTTTTAAAAATGTCACAAACATTTTGTTCGAAACACGTGAACATTTTGCAAAATGCAGTATACGTTTTTTAAACGACATGAAGTTTTTTTGAATTACGCAAACATTTCTTGTCGTCGTATAAAACTCTTTTTAAAATGTGACATATATTTTTTAAACACATGATCATTTTTGTAATGTCACAGGCATTCGTTTTCAATGGTACACACATTTTTTTCAAAGTAGAGCGAACATTTTTTACACTGCATTTACATTCTTTCTAATGTACAATGAACACTTTTTAAGAAGTTAAATAATTTATTTATTTCATAATGTATCTATTTGGCATTTTTAGTTTAAATATAAACAAAAGTAAAATGGATTACTGGGGTGGTAGAGTACCAACTCCCTACAGGAGTCGCTGCTTGCGATAGATAGACGCGCCCGCTAGTGTAGCCCTCCTAATGGGCTTCAATGGGTTGACTGGTCAGCCCAAAATGAAAAGGATCCCAGTATCCGTCCCACGAGCCTCGAACACGATTACCTTAAAAAATTGTTGGAATTACATCTTGCAATATAAGGAAAGATAAAGAGTAGTATGCGGCCAGCGGCCCTGCTTTTACATCTACTATCTAATATACCACTATAAAAAAAAAAGAGGGCGGAGAACTAAATCATCCTATCCATCGAAACCTGCAATCTGATGGTCTACATCCCTCCAGCATACTAAACGCGTTTTACGCTTTAATTACCCACCATTGCCATTACTTAATTAATTACCGATCATTGCCATTGGGTTAACATCGTTTCCCGACCACGTCGCTCCCCTCTGCCCTCACGCAACCAACAGTTTTGGCACCGCAACCAACAGTTTTGGCACCG
>NW_024117078.1:0-27005 GCF_003073215.2 Triticum urartu | reverse complement strand
GGCCGAGAGAGGGAATAATGTTGGGGGTGGCAGGGCAGAGCCAGAACGAGTAGTACTCCCTCCAATATACTCCCTCCGTTCCTAAATATTTGTCTTTCTAGACATTTCAAATGACTACTACATACGGATGTATGTAGACATATTTTAGAGTGTAGATTCACTCATTTTGCTCCGTATGTAGTCACTTGTTGAAATGACTAGAAAGACAAGTATTTAGGAACGGAGGGAGTAGTATAAACTACTAAACAGAAATACGGACACCTGTAAGTTTTACAGACACATGTAATTAGTATATGAGTTTATGAGTAGATTTACAAGGAAATACGGACACATGTAGTTGAGTAGTGATAGTACGGATTTATGAGTTTATGAGTATATGAATTTATGAGTAGATTTACATTAACTGCGGACACATGTAATTAGTTGAGTAGTTGAGTAGTGATAGTAGTATAAACTATAATTTAAGTACCCATGGATCGCGCACAAGATACGATACACACACAATGAAATTGCCTTCTGAAAGACTATTGAGACTTTTGATATTTGTATTTTGCTTGCCAATTATAATTGAGTGTGTCATTTCCATAGTAGTTGGTCTTCTCCCCTTGATGAACTTAATAGAAATACCTGTTTGCAGAGCTTACAAAAAAGCTCTTGGAATGGAACAGTGATCTCACTATACAAAGGGATGAAAACGGGAGTACGCCTCTCCATTTTGCTGCAGCTCTGGCACAGCAAAGTCAGCGAGGAAGTATATGTTGGCAAGTATTGGAAGCGAACTCAGCTGCATTGTATCAGTCAGATTGCAACGGATTATTTCCAATACACGTTGCTGCCTCTGTTGGTGAAAGTGGGACAGTAACTATGTTCCTTAACAAGTCTCCAAGCAGTGCTGGTTTGCAGGACAGTATGGGAAGGACATTCCTTCATGTAGCTGCTGAGAAAAGGAAAGTTAGAATAGTCAGTTCTGCTTGCAGAAATCGATCACTCTTATGGATTCTTAATATCCAAGACAATGATGGGAACACTGCACTACACCTAGCTATCCAGGCACGGAGTCTTCGAATGTTTTGTGCTTTGTTAGGGAATCGACAAACACATTTGAATTTATCAAATAATATGGGGCAAACTCCTCTAGATATATCACCATATGGGGTTCCCCCAGGATTTTTTGATGAACAGGTAATGTACTAAATTGTACTTTTAAGCACCACGTTTGATATGAAAGCAAATAATGGAGATTTGTGTGGTTTGGCTTCACCTTCTTTTCTTTTTCATTTTTTCAGAACAGTGAAGCGAAGATACACTTTGCACTGACAGTTGTTAATGCTAGGAGTGGTGGCAGTCGTCGTGATCACTTTGAAGAAAACTACACTCGTCAGTTAAAATATGATGAAACAGAACAATTAGAAAAGTTGAAAGAACCAACACAAACACTATGTATTGGTGTGGCTCTAGTTGCAACTGCGACGTTTACTGTTACTTTTGCCCTTCCTGGAGGTTACGGAGCTGATGAACATATTAATGGAGGAACACCAACACTTGCCGGGAGGTATGCATTTGATGCATTCATAATAGCCAGCACATTCTCCTTCGTCTTGTCTGTGATGGCTATGATAGGTCTCATGTATTCTGGATACTCTATTTTAAACCCACAGACTCGTAGAATTTACTTGATCGCAGCCATGTATTTTGGGTCAACATCGGGCACATGCTTCCTAGCAACTTTTGCATTAGGTTTGTACATGGTGCTAGCACGGGTTGCTCACAAGTCCGCCATTGCTATCTGCGTCATTAGCCCTCTTGCTGTTATATGCAAACAAATGGACCTTTGGTTAAAGTGGGCTCTTCTGGCACAACCATTATGTACCCGAATTGGGCTAACTCGTACACTGGTAATGGTGACAACGAGAATCCTTTTCAGCATGTTGATGGAATTTTGGCCCATAATATTCATTTTTGTTTGGGCCACATATACAAGCAACCAGTTTTAGAAATGGAGCATATGCAACTACCAGCACTCATGACTTGAAGATGCATCAAACACAGAACTTTTTCGGTGAGATGTTTTCATGGACGTCCCGGGGGTTTGGGATTCAGGATTTATTGTAGTCGTCAGTCTATTTTTCTCTTCGGAATATTTCGTATGTTTGGATAATGTTATGTTGTGATGTACCGTTTTGTTCAACAATTTGCGCTCATAATCATGTAAATGCTGATTACCTCTGCTATTTATAACTTCTTTGAATTATGCAACTGGTTTCAATTTTCCATGTGTCACTTGTATTTCAGTATGTAAAATGGTTAATGTAGGATAACAAATCCACGAGCAAATAAATCTTTCAACCTATCTAACAGTTTATATTATATAATGTTACTAGTGCCTTGATACTTGCCTCTGGTATTAGTACTCTGCTTTGCTACCTTAATGATTTGCTGTTGGATTTGGGTAACTGTTTGCCCTCACATATGAAGTTTCATCAGGATGTCCAATGTTGTCAATCCGACTTATATGTAGAACATAATTTACACAATCCCGCTTTAATATTGTACTAGAATGTTTATTGACTATAACAATAAGATAGTGGGTAATTAACATGCTTAAGTTGAGTCAGGATAGGATTTTTGGTGAATGTTGTAATTGCAAGTTATGCTATTTTGCAAAATAAAATAAAATAAATGCAAGTTATACTGCCCTCTTAAAAAGTCAGGATAGGACTTGTCAATTCTTCCGGCTTTAAACACTGAACTAGCCAAGGTTTAACACATCACACCATCTACTAATCTCTTTATGCGCTGGAAGGGTGAAAAAGGCCCCTGCTACCTGCTCAAGCTGCTGTCCCTTAGCTTTGCTTTCTTGCTCTGGTAGTTTGTCTTTTGGAGATTGATAGGATCTGCAGAGTTTAGCTGTTCGTAATGCAGACTATTCTCGAGCGCGATGGCGCTAGATGCCCCTTCCTACACGTGGTATTTCGTTTCTTTTGCTGAAACTCTTTTATAGTTTGTCTTGAAACTCTTCCATAGTTTGTCTAGGGACGGATGCTTGGGGGGTAAAGCCCTTCTTTAATAAAAAAAACTAATCTCTTTATGCCACACTTGTCAATTCTTCCGGCTTTAATCAACAAACTAGCCAAGGTTTAACACTATCTACTAATCTCTTTTTTTTTTGTGTGTGTGTCCATCTACTGATCTACCGCTCGACACGTTATGAGCAGTAAAACTTCCACAGAAATCTCAATCAGCAAAGTTTTCAGTAGGATCTTACTGGAACTAAATTGGTTTGACACTTTGACCAGACTTACATTTGCTAAAACCAGTGCTTCAAACACATGACACTTTGACCAGACTTACAGGATAATGCTTGCGATTGCACACATCTGCAGTTGGTGTTACGGGGCTGTTTGGATTGCAGCCCTCAGCTGCCGATCCAAAATTTTGGTCGTTGACTAGGCTTGGCATTCTGTTTGGATGGGCACCAATTTTTTGGTGCGCCCAGCCCACCTCAACTCCTCCAGTTCAGTTTCACGCCAAATCATTGGCAAGTCTGGGACGGCCAATTCTTACGTCATGGTATTGCACCCCTCAGCTGCCGATCCAAAATTTTGGTCGTTGACTAGGCTTGGCATTCTGTTTGGATGGGCACCAATTTTTTGGTGCGCCCAGCCCACCTCAACTCCTCCAGTTCAGTTTCACGCCAAATCATTGGCAAGTCTGGGACGGCCAATTCTTACGTCAATTATTTGGCTTGCCAAGATTGGCAGGGGGCGAAAACCAAACAGCCCCTACGCTTCCGCCGGCCGGTGACTCATTTCGCAAAAATAAAAGAAAGAAAGATAACATGATCCAAGCAAACACCGGTACAACGCCGGCTACTTAAATCGATCGAAACTTCAGGATTTACATCAACACTGACATCCATCCAAGAGCATCAACCACACCTAAAAACCTGCGTCGGGAATTCAGAGACTGCAAACGATGGCACAATCCATCAGACTTCAGACTCCCGCTGCCAAAATCACCACCGCCACCAGCTTAATCGACCTCCTCGATCTTGGGCCCCGCACCGCTTCCGCCGGCCGGCGCATCCTCATCCATGCCGCCCATGTCCGGGCCAGCGCCCTGGTACATCTTGGCGATGATGGGGTTGCAGACGCCCTCCAGCTCCTTCATCTTATCCTCCAACTCGTCCGCCTCCGCCAGCTGGTTGGCGTCGAGCCAGCCGATGGCGCCGCCGATGGGCCCCCCACCGGGTGGCGCCGTCGATCGCCTCCTCGATCCTCTTCTTGTCGTCGGCGGGGAGCTTGGACGCGATCTTGTCGTCCCTGACGGTGTTCCTCATGTTGTAGGCGTAGTTCTCCAGCGCGTTCTTGGCCTCCACCTTCTTCTTCAGCTCCTCGTCCTCGGCCTTGTACCGCTCCGCCTCCTGCACCATCTTCTCGATGTCCTCCTTGCTCAGCCGCCCCTTGTCGTTGGTGATGGTGATCCTGTTCTTCACGCCGGCCGTCTTGTCCTCAGCGGAGACGTTGAGGATGCCGTTGGCGTCGATGTCGAAGCAGACGGTGATCTGGGGCACGCCGCGGGGCGCCGGGGGGATGCCGGACAGCTCGAACTTGCCCAGCAGGTTGTTGTCCTTGGTCCGCGCGCGCTCGCCCTCGAACACCTGGATCAGCACGCCCGGCTGGTTGTCCGAGTAGGTGGAGAAGACCTGCTCCTTCTTGGTCGGGATGGTGGTGTTCCGCGGGATGAGCGTCGTCATCACGCCGCCGGCGGTCTCCAGGCCGAGGGACAGCGGCGTGACGTCCAGCAGGAGCAGGTCCTGCACCTTCTCGTTGCCCTCGCCGCTGAGGATGGCGGCCTGCACGGCGGCGCCGTACGCCACGGCCTCGTCCGGGTTGATGCTCTTGCACAGCTCCTTGCCGTTGAACAAGTCCTGCAGCAGCTGCTGCACCTTGGGGATGCGGGTGGAGCCGCCGACGAGCACGACGTCGTGCACGGCGCTCTTGTCCATCTTGGCGTCGCGCAGGCACTTCTCCACGGGCTCCATGCACTTGCGGAACAGGTCCATGTTGAGCTCCTCGAACCGGGCCCTGGTGATGGTCGAGTAGAAGTCCACGCCCTCGTACAGGGAGTCGATCTCGATGGTGGTCTGGGCGGTGGACGACAGGGTGCGCTTGGCGCGCTCGCAGGCCGTGCGCAGCCGGCGCAGCGCGCGAGGGTTGCCGCTCATGTCCTTCTTGTGCTTGCGCTTGAACTCCTGGACGAAGTGGTTCACCATGCGGTTGTCGAAGTCCTCACCGCCCAGGTGGGTGTCGCCGGCGGTGGCCTTCACCTCGAAGATGCCCTCCTCGATGGTGAGCAGCGACACGTCGAAGGTGCCGCCGCCGAGGTCGAAGATGAGCACGTTCTTCTCGCCGGAGCTGCTGGCCTTCTTGTCCAGGCCGTAGGCGATGGCGGCGGCAGTGGGCTCGTTGATGATGCGCATCACGTTGAGGCCGGCGATGACCCCGGCGTCCTTGGTGGCCTGCCGCTGCGAGTCGTTGAAGTAGGCCGGCACCGTGACGACGGCGTTCTTGATGGTGGTGCCGAGGTAGGCCTCGCCGATCTCCTTCATCTTGATGAGCACCATCGAGGAGATCTCCTCGGCCGCGAACTGCTTTTCCTCGCCCTTGTACTGGACGACGATCATGGGCTTGTCAGCAGGGCCCGGGATGACCTTGAATGGCCACAGCTTCATGTCGCTCTGCACGGACGGGTCCGAGAACCGCCTGCCGATCAACCGCTTGGCATCTGCGGTAGAGATATAACAATACTGTGAGTCAAACTGTTTGATTTGCGCTCAAGTTAATCAAACTTATTTGGGGTACAGAAAGCAAATAAGCAGAGCAACAGTAGAGCTATGACAAGTTCCAAACAGGAAACTGAAATTTAAAAAAATCTTGCTGGAAAACAGTTCAACAGAAACAGCCAAACCAACAAGTTATCTTCACATGAACAGGTTTCAACATATAGAAATCTTAATCAGCAAAGTTTTTAACAGAATCTTACTGGAACTAAGGGGACTTTTAACTATGACCAGATTACTGCATATATTTTCGTCAGTTCCTCAAATACAGGGCAGTGCAGAATATGACAATGCCAGCAATCTCTGCTACTCGTTAAGCCCAGCAAACAAATTGATTTACTAGCGTCCAACGAGGAATTGGATCAAAGCAAAATCACATAAAAAACGCATACGCGGACATAATCATAACCGAGCGCACGAACAGGAGATGATGTATGTAAGCTAGAACCTAGAAGAGGCGCGGTGCAGGGGGACGTACCGAAGACGGTGTTGGTGGGGTTCATGGCGACCTGGTTCTTGGCGGCGTCGCCGATGAGGCGCTCGGTGTCGGTGAAGCCGACGTAGGAGGGCGTGGTGCGGTTGCCCTGGTCATTGGCGATGATCTCCACCCGGTCGTGCTGCCACACGCCCACGCACGAGTAGGTGGTGCCCAGGTCGATGCCGATCGCCGGGCCCTCTCCTCCCTTCTTCGCCATCTCCTCTCCTCCTCCTTAAGCTCTCGAACGGGGGAAAAACGGGAGCCCGAACACGAAATCGGAGCTGAGAAATCGAGATCTGAGAGAAATCGCTTGATTGATTGCTTGCTGCGAGTTGGGAATCGCGATGGAACTGATGGGGAGGGGTTTTATTTGGGATGCTGCGATTTTTCGAGAATGTTCGGGGAGGGGCGCGCTCGGTTCTGGAAGCCGCTCGGGTGGTTCGGTATGACGGTTGGCGTTGTAGAGGAGGAAGGCGCGGGCCGGCGAGACCAGCCTTTGACCCTGTCTCGTAGCTTCTACAGCGAACGGCTATGTTCCGGCGGCTGGGCTTTCTTGGTGGGCTGGGTTTGTACTGTCAACTCTCGTACTACATACATGTCTCATTTTTCACTGAAGGGTGTTTTTCTCCTTTTGGGTAAAAATGTACGGCCCATTACTGTAGACCAGCCATACATTCGCCACAACGATATTCTTCACTATTTGTATTCTAGCCATAGTTTAAAAAACCGGACAGAACCGGCGGTCGAACCGGAAAAAAGGGAACCGGCGGCCTCAGCGGCTTTCTAAGCTAATAAGACCGTTCTGCAATCAGACCAGAGAAAACCGGTTGAACCGGCTGGTTTTCTAGAAAACCGGTGAAAAAACCGGGCCATTGAACCACGAAAAACCAGGAAAATGTTTTAATAGAAATTGGGAAAGTGAGATTCAATCCCATGTCGTGTGAGTAGTACGCGGGGCCTGCCCACGGCCCAATAACCAACTCGGATGTGCCACTTTGTTGTTCACTACATGGAAATAATTTTATTTAACCATTGTTTCACACTATATTAGCGCATATGTTACTCAACATGTATTATTTTATTGCTTGAAAAAGCCGACAATCGAACCGGTGAACCGGCGGTCCGATCGGTAAAAAGTTGAACCGACAACCTTTCCGTTCGATTTCCGGTCGGTTTTTTAAACTATGATTCTAGCAAGCATTCCTACCCTTTGATACTATTGCATTTGCTTGAGTTTGCTACTTCCGTTGTTGCTACTGCTGTTACTACTGTTGTTACTCTGCTACTATTGCTATCATTGTTATGATATTACTATGCTACTAATAAATATTCGTATCAGCCAAGTAGTTGGTTTATTTTTCTCTTTGTCGCCCTGAAGAACCGTCTCCTATGAAGTGGGTTTGGTTGTATTATTTTGTAGTATTGGTGTTAGCTGGTTTTAGCCCTGGAACCGGAGTTTCAAAGCGAGCTCCAAGTGGCAGGTTTCCAGCTAGTGCCCCACCTCGCTTTCTCCCCTCTACCTTATTCTCCTACTCATGGTGTAGTCGCTGCTTTAGGTTATGGTGACAGACTTTGTATTTCCATTAAGAAATTAATGGAAAGGGGGAAATGCCCGGTTGGAAAAAAAATTGGTGCAAGGAAGTGATTCTCGGGTGTGGTTAAATTGATAAGTCAACTGGTAAGGCTTATAAATATTATCCGGCTTCTCTTGTGTCGAATCAATATATTTGGGTGAAATACTAACTCTCAAAGACTGTTGTGATCCTCTATACTTCTGGGTCAATGGGAGCATGGTAGCATGCACCGTTGAGGGCTGAGATGCACATGCATGTTTAGAGCCAGGCCGAAGGGTGAGTAGTCATGCACATGCCATGTGAAGCGTGAACCACCAACGAGGTATTTTGGCACTTGGTAAAGTGTTCAAGACATATGTGCCTATGGAAAACATAGTGATAACCCATAAGTATAGAGGATCGCAACAGTTTTCGAGGGTAGAGTATTCAACCCAAATTTATAGATTCGACACAAGAGGAGCCAAAGAATATTTGCTAGTATTAGCAACTGAGTTGTCAATTCAACCACACCTAGAGATTAATTATCTGCAACAATATGATTAGTAGCACGGTAATATGATAGTTTTGATAGAAGTGTAACAATAACGGTAACAGTAACAGTGATAGCATGATTTTGTAGCAGTTGTGACAGCAGTCATAACAATAGTAACTTAGTAGAAACAATATGTGGAAAATTCGTAGGCATTGGATCGGTGAATTCATTGGATGATATTCATCATATAGCAATCATAATCTAGGGCGATACGGCACTAGCTCCAGTCCATAAATACAATGTACGCATGTATTCCGTAAATATTCATACATGCTTATGGAAAGAATTTGCATGACATCTTTTGTCCTACCCTCCTGTGGCAGCAGGGTCCATAAGGAAACTAAGGGATATTAAGGCCTCCTTTTAATAGAGAACCGGAACAAAGCATTAGCACATAGTGAATACATGAACTCCTCAAACTACGGTCATCACCGGAAAGTATCCTGAATACTGTCACTCCGGGGTTTACGGATCATAACACGTAATAGCTGACTATAACTTGCAAGATCAGATCTAGAACATAGATATGATAACATAAACGGTTCAGATATGAAATCATGGCACCCGGGCCCAAAGTGATAAGCATTAAGGGCTCATTTGATTCAAAGGAATTCTTTAGGATTTTTGGAGGATTGAAATCCTTAGGAATTTTTCCTATGTCGGCCCTTTGATTCATAGGATTGGATCCCATAGGAAATCTAACATCCACTCCAACCTCTTTTTACAATTCCTTTGTTTTTCATGTCGCATCAAACACTCTTTGCTAATGCTATAGGATTCAAGTTGACATGCCACTGCAATCCTATACTTTTCCTATTCCTACATTTTCAAAATCTTGTGAATCAAAGAGGCCCTAAGCATGGCAAAGTCATAGCAACATCAATCTCAGAACATAATGGTTGGATACTAGGGATCAAGCCCTAACAAAACTAATTCGATTACATGATGAATATCATCCAACTCTTTCACCCACCAGCGAGCCTACAAAGGAATTACTCACTCCCGGTGGGGAGCATCATGGAATTGGCGATGGAGAAGGGTTGGTGATGACGAAGATCGAAGACCCCCCCTCTCCGGAGCCCCGAACGGACTCTAGATCTGGCGTCCTGATGAAGAACATGAGGTGGCGGCGGCCCCGTCTCATGAAACGCGATAATTCTTTCTCCCTGATTTTTTATCTCCGAGAATAGGATTTTATAGCATTGGAGATAAGGTCAGTGGGGCCACCAGGTGAGCACAACCCACCTAGGCGCCAGGAGGGGGCCTGGTGGGTTGTGCTCACCCAGGGCCCCCCCGGTGGTACTTGGCTCCAGTAATTTTCTTTTGTTGCATAAAAAATCTTCAAAAAGTTTTGTTCCATTCCGAGAACTTTTATTTCTGCACAAAAACAATACCATGGTAGTTCTGCTGAAAACACTGTCAGTCCGGGTTAATTTCATTCAAACCATGTAAATTAAAGTCCAAAACAAGAGGAAAAACGTTAGAAAAAGTAGATATGACAGAGACGTATCACATAGCAGATGTGACCTCATGGAACACCGATGTAAAGGTGGATGTGAGCTTGGATAGGACGTCGACGTCCGAGGTAGGGGCCAGAAATCAATAGCCTTGGCAGTTCTGTGTCCTTGTGGTTTATGTAGCAACGCTAAGAGCACCATGGAAGTGTTAGTGTTCTTATGTTATCAACGACCTAAAACCTTTAGATTTTTAGGCCCAATCGAAGTGCGATCTTTAGCTCACTACATGTCTAGTCTACAATGTTTACACATGATACATTTATGTGTTTCACACTTTGTGAACTTAAACCATTGTCCAGAAATAGGCCTCCATTTCTCAAAAGAAAATCAAAGGCAATACTCTTAATTTCACAATTGAGTTGCTTGGATTGGTTCTAAATCTTTTCTGGCCATCAAAAATTTTCTAAAGTGAGAGCTAAGTACCGAAGGCCATAGAAAAAATTACAACAATTCCAAAAGGAGAAAATATACATTCCTATGAAAAATGGTGATATGCAAACCTTGGCCAGTGTTCCACGCATATGTGTACGCAAGCCGAACAATCTAGGTCAATGAATCAAAGGATGAAACAAGCAAAATCTTAGATAGGCTACGCTCCTTGCAATTATTTTCTAACTCGATTACTCAAATGAAATTAACAACTAGTTTGTGATACATGGTACAAGTTGATAAAAGAGGTACGTTCCGCCTTCCAATTAAATGAGTAAATGACCATCAAACTAAAAATGTTTTGATAATGCAAAAAATACATCCACTCAATATGCCTAGTCATGAGATTGGGAGATGTCCTAAATGGTTAGATAAATTTTGAAAAATTGATCAAACCAGCAATCATACATAATCTTCTGTTGGCTTCGAAGAAGAAGTAAAAAATAGTACGTAGTGAGGCATAGCCATTAGGATTATTTGAGCTCGATCTCCTACTCCAAAGGGAACAACCACTAGGTGGACGACAACCTTGAACTAGTGCTCTTGATCGATGTGGCGCGTATTCTTGCGTTGCGCCAAGGTAGGGTGTTGTGGGGACATATTTAGGGTCAAGGGCAGTAGGAGCAAGCATTAGGCACCCCGTATCTAACGATGGCAGGAGGGGAATGGATAGGGCATGGTTGTTGAGTGCTTACGTTGAACGGAGGTGTAGTCAAGTATGTGGATGCTAGTGGTTGTGGTGAGACATCACCATTGGTTGTGTCTCTTCTAATAGGTTGCATTTGCCGCGGCCTATGCATGTAGCATGGCTGGTGCCTCTAAATCACTCCAAGAAAAAGGAACATGGATCCAATGTAAAACATCTTAGTGTTAACACACCTTTAGGCTATGTTTGGTTGGGGGTATTTGGTGTGTGCTTCCCCATGGTTTAGCTCAAGGTGAGCATACCTACCGAGAAGCATGCAAAAATTATACTCAATCCAAGGACAACTAGATTGTACATCTAAAAGTTAGAGCACTATAAAGGTTAAACATAAGTTTTTTGCAAAAATACGCTAAGAGAGATGCCAAGCTATATAGAGCGTGAAAAATGTTAGCAGTTACCGATTTATGCACAAGCGGTAAGCGGTCCCTAATGTTGTCATTGTAGTCTGCTGAAACCATTGTTACCACACCATAGGTGTATTTCATCATTACATACTCGCATGGAAGACTCCTCTTCAAGAGGCCTATGTTGTTATATGCTCCATCTACAACACTAGGAGTCTTTGTGGTAAGAGCTCTCTGAAAGTAGGGATGAGAATGGAACAAAAACGGTTGAAAATGAGTATTCCATATCTTTTTACATATTTTTTAGCAGAAATAAAAATGAATCAGAAATCTCAGAAATGAGTATGGAAGAGGATACTTGAAAAAAGAATACAATACCAATATAGGACAAACTAAAAGACAAAGTGAAAGTTAACAGGAACTCGAAACTTCCTAAACCATCAAGAAAAATACAACCAAACCAGGAAATTCAATTGCTAATTTAACTAGAGATATTATCATTGATATATATTAATGTATAGTATTGTGCATAAGTTTCAAAATTTTGCAACATAAGGTATATTTACCATAAATATTATGCTAGTAGGAAAAGGATTATCTTACTTGGTGACATGATTGAGTTGAGCCAAAAGTTTTTATAGATTGGGGGTGGAGTGGGCTATACAAAAAAAAATCTTCATGTACATATATGGAAATTTCGTTCCTGCTAGCATTCCACCAGAAAATGTTGTTTCGTTTCTATTTCCATTTCCATGATAAATTTTCCACTTCCATTCCATAAAATTTTGTTCTGTTTCCATAACTTATCTACATTTCCACATATTTTTTGAAAGGACGACAAGTTTTTGCTCTGTTTTCATCTCTATAAGGAACTGTCACTGGTCTTATATTATTGACAACCTAAAACCTTTGGTATATTAGGCACAAACGGAGCGCGGGCTTGAGCTCAATACTTGTTTAGTCTACAAAGTTTACATTAGATATATTTGTGTGTTCCACACTTCGTGAACTTGAACAACTAATTCGATGATACTCCTCTTTTCAGCTAAAAAGGCAGTACTCCTCTTTTTCTCAAAAGAAAAGAAAATGATATACTACCCTATGTTACTCTAAGTGTTTGTTTGGGTCGGTTATAATTTGTGTGTGCCCATGGGTATTTTTAGCTCAAGTGAGAACATACTATCGATAGCCACACAAACATTACATCCATTTCAAATAGGACAATTAAAGAAAACAAAAAACCAGATATTCCAATAAAAAGGGGTGATACCCAATATTTTGGGAACCTTGGTAACTGTTTCACGCCCATCTCTAGGTTAAAACTAAAATGAAACATGCACCTTGCAATAAAAAAATCAACTAGATTAATTCAATCAAATTTAACAACATGTTTCTGATAACCGCCTCAAGTTTGTGAAGAAATACATTTTCTGCCTAGTTGACGAATTAAACCAACAATGCTAATAAATATCCCCAAAAGGACAATTGGTACATCCACCCAATCGCATGGTCATGAGATCGAGAGATACCCTAGATGATTTGGACAAGGTTCTTGTTGAGCATATCAACATTCATGTGGCTTGTTCAGTGGCCTTCACCAAAGAAGTCATAGAACGATCTCGAGCCATCTCCGCTGGGGACCTCCGAGCTCTCAGCCTCCAAAGAGAACGACCTTGAGGTGGATGGCCTTGGGGAGCCGGCGCTCTCAGTGTGGAGGGTCCTCTCGCGATTTGCGAAGGTGGGGTATTGCGGGAACAGATTCAGAAGCACGGGACGACGGGAGTAGGCCTCAGGAGCCCCATAGCTGTTGTTGGTCGAAGGGAACTGGACCGCACGCGGTTGTTGAGTGTTGGAGTTGTTTGAAGCTGTTGTCTGGAAGTACATGGCGGCTTGTGCCTGTGCCTGGATGTTGCCATGCGCCATCGTCTCTAAATTTGGGTGCATTAGCGATGGCTGCATCTGCGAGTAGTAGGCTGCATTCACCGAGGCTTGTGCCGCTTGCCCTGTCATGTAGCATGGCTGCTGCATGTACATCCCTGCAAGAAAAAGAAACATGGATCCAATGGAAAACATATTAGTACAACCATAACTTTAGGGCATATTTTGGATTAAGGGTATCCTTTGTGTGCTTTCCGGTAGTTTGCTCAAGGTTAGGCAAAATAACAGAAGCAGAATCACATAGAATTACGCTCAATGCAAACATAGCCATATCCAACACCTCCTCGATTTCTGTTGATAACGAACAAAGTTGGCATCGATGAAACACAATGAAATGGGCGAATCAGAAGGAATATAAATTAATTCAATTCATTTTAATCAAGTTGAAAAAATGGTAAATACACACTACTCGTTGCTGGATCGGCTGACACGCATCATGCATTTTGGGCCCCACAAAATTGCTTTCGTCTTCCTACATTATGGGATGGCAGCCCGAGGCATTTTTTGGAGGTCTGACCACTTCAGAGTAGTTAGGAACAAGACAGTTCAGATGAGTTCAGTGGCCGAAAACTCCTAAACTCTCTCGCTCGCTACTGGCGGCCAACTGCTTTGGTATCATCAGGAGTTAAGAAAACAGTTTTGCTAAATCCAAGTTTTAGTCGATGTTATATTCGTGAGATCTTATATTAAGATACGTGTAAATTTTTCTTTTCAGATGTTTCTTTTTTCTTTCTTACATGTGCATGCGCGCACATCGTGAGCAAGAGGAACAACGCAAAACACACCACACATGGTACAACTACCGTGCGGACGCATGAAAGCCGCGGGGGTTGCAAATGGAAAGTCGTAGATGCATACCCTTTCCAACGAAACCCCAATCGTAAAGCCAGCCAAGAAACGCACAGACGCATTCGGGAGCTAATCAATCAAGACGTGCATGCCAATTGCCAAAAGCGGATTTAATTAAATGGCGTGCTCAGCGCATAAATGGAGAGGGTTTATGCGCGGACGTACCTTCTCTGTTGCATGCAGGAGTGTTCGGCGCTGGCGGCGCCTGCAGCTGGACCGGGGAGAAGGAGTTGCCGGGGGTCCTGCGGAGCATGGGCAGCGGCTGGGGACGGCGGATCTGCCTGGCGAAGTAGTCAGATCTCTGCTGCTGCTGCTGCTTCTGCTTCTGGCGCAGCCGGTTTTGGAACCAATAGAAGACGTTCTTGCCCTCGATGGGGCCGTGCTCCTGCAGCCTCGCCGTCACCTGATGTATCTCCTCGGCGGTGGGGGTGCGCATCCCCTGGCGGTACAGCCCCTCCAACACCGCGATCTGCTCCCTGGTAGGGACCCCGGCGCCGACGTGGGGGGAGGGGAAAGGGAGAGGCCGGTGGCGGCTTCGTCGTGGTGCTCGACGCTTTCCATGGCTAGCTAGGGGAGTAGGGGTTTTCTTTGCGCTTGGGTTTTGCATTTGTGTGCGCTTGCGATCGGGCAGGTTGTTGGGGGTATTTAAAGGCCCGTGGGAGGGTGAGGAGGATGGGGGGCGAGAGGCCGGCCGCTGTCGCCGCGTGGTCAAAAAGCTGTGGATGGGCCCATGGGGCGAGTAGAGGCGCGACAGGGTGGCGAGACTCGTGTGCCGGCTATTTGCCGTGTACCGCGTGTGTAATCACGATAAAACACTGCACATGTAGTAACATACGGGCCGGTACCTATACCGAAATAACTTTGTTCCAAGTATAGCATGTAAATGCGCGTTGTTATGCTTCCTCTGGATCTATTCGGTCATTTAGTAATTCACGCGGTCAATGGATTTCATTTTTCTCCCCCAAAAGCGCAATCATATTTCTCGGTTCTTGGAACAGATAGAAATACGCGTGAGTTTGTGTGTTTCAGAAGAAAAAATGTGAGTGAAAAATGAAGATATTAGTTGTTACTCGTGTCCTGGTCAATCACATGCATACACAGTTGTATCGTACACCAGGGTATACCATACCGGCGGTGTTCTCCGATACCATTTGACTGAAAAATAACTTCCACACAAGTGTAGCATGTAAACTTTGTACGTCCAGTTGTGTTCCCTCTAGATCTATTAGTTCAGACACTCTAGAAAATCAGTCGGTTAAGCGGTTTCTGTTTTCATTTTCTCCCCTAAAAGCACAAAATGCTTCTCGTTTATTGTATCTGTGAAATACACATGAGTTTGTTTGTGTGTTTCATAAAAAAATAAAAAAAACCCAAATTAGTAGCTGGTACCTATACCGACCCCGTGCAGACACAGTTGTATGTAGACTACAATACACCGACGATGTTTCTGGTACCATATGACTCGACAATAACTTGGTTCCAAGTATAGCATGTAAACAGTGCACGGCCAGCTGTGCTCTTTATCGATCCATTGACAGCTCAAGCGGTTTCTGTTTCTTGCTAAAAACAAAATCAAATTAATCGCATTCCTTTTTCTTCGGAAATAAAACCTTACCATTGTTACCATGTCCATTTTCAAAAGCTAAACATAAATTGCATTAATAGCAAATCCTGGGTATATGGGCTAGGCCCATAAATCATATAATTTCTAAAATAAATCATAGAGACCCAATTGGCCCATTCATGGGTGACATGAGGTGTGAAAATTTAGTCCCACACCCTTAGTGGAGGGTGAGTTAGACCAATATATAAGGTTTCATCTTCTATACATCACTAGAAACTTGAGAAGGGGGCACATACACACGCTCCACCTCTGACGCTGGTCTTGCCTCATGCAAACATGTGTGTCATGTTTTGTGAACGAGTCGAGCCATACTAGGACCTATGGACGTTTATCCTTTTTAGCATAATAAAAGTTGGTATGGAGGAAACTTAGTGATCATCGTTTAAATTCTATATTAGGATCGTTAGGGTCCTAGACAAATACAAACCACACATAATTGCATGTTACATTCTAGAGCTTGCACTGCCTCTAGATCATTCACATCCCGCTTCTCGACATGCACAATGAGAAAGAGCAGACCTCTGGAACCGTCTCCCTCGAGAGCATCCATGGGAGAGGGATGGTAACGTCCTTTGTGGGGTGTTCACGTGGTTGTGCAATGACACTTCTTCATCATATGTTTCATACGTATTCGTATCCCTACTGCCAGGGGTCGCTTTTAGTGTCTTACTAATGGCAATAGAGATGGACGTGCTATATTTTCCTTATCCAATTTGCATGCCCAGTTTATACGCACTACTTATGGTCCAATTATCAAGTCTAGTATGTTCGCCGTGTTTTATCTGATGCTTTTCTTGATTAAAATTAATAGAAATTGCTCTTATATTCCAATAAAAACGATGAAACTATGTCCTTCCATAGATTTTTGTGCAATGCCATATGTGAAAGTGCAACTAATCCCCGGGTGGTTTTGATAATTAATAACACCATATAAGCCATTCATCTAATGCTCATTGATAATAGATTTTAGAGAAGATCAATGAGTGGCATGGCAAGGACTAGTAATTGTGAACCCCTCAAAATGCTAAGGACAAGAATTGGAAAAGCTACAAAACTCTTCATTTTTGGTTAAGTGATCCAAGATCACATTGAGTCCATAGGAAAGCCAATACTATCTAAAGGGGATGAGGTTTTGATCATGACTCAATTGCTCAAGTGCTTAGTGATATTGCTCCAAAAATCCTTAAACACTTCTCCACATCATATTTGTCCAAAACCCTAAAGTATCATCTCGGTCCCACCAAAATTTCCTATCCCGGACTCATCGATCACACACACTGCCTAAGCCAAAACCTAGCATTTCAGTTCCACTGATATGGATCTCGGTCTCACCGAGATGGCGTGGCCAAGTTTCTATGATGAAGTTGCTTCATTTCGGAATTACCGAAATGAAATGATCTAAACTACCTAAACGAGGTCTTGCCCTAGCTATTGTACTTCGGTCGCTCCGAGATATTCTACTTCGGTCTCACCGAGACTTCCCACATTCGAATATTTTGCACTAGCTGTTCTCATTGAGATTTTGGACTGGTGTCATCGAGTTGGGTCAAAGGCTTGTAATAGTTGGATTTCTGGGTGAAGGCTATATATACCCCTCAACCCCCACTTACTCTCTAAGAGAGCCATCAGAACGAAACACTACTTCCACTCTCATTTTCTGAGAGAGAACCACCTACTCATGTGTTGAGATCAAGATATTCCAATCCTACCATTTGAACTTTGATTTCTAGCCTTTCCCAAGTTTCTTTCCATTCAATTCCCTCTCCTACCAAAGCCAAATCTGTTTAAGAGTGATTGAGTGTTGGGGAGACCATCATTTGAAGCACAAGAGCAAGGACTTCATCATCAATAACACCATCTATTACCTTTTGGAGAGTGGTGTCTCCTAGATTGGTTAGGTGTCACTTGGGAGCCTCCAAGAGATTGTGGAGTTGAACTGAGGAGTTTGTGATGGCAAGGAGATCGCCTACTTCATGAAGATCTACCCAAGTGAGGCTAGTCCTTCGTGGGCGTAAGACATGATGGGATAGACAAGGTTGCTTCTTTGTGGACACTTCATGGATGGAGCCCTCTGTGGACTCGCGCAACCGTTGCCCCCCGGTGTGTTGAAGTCTCCCTCAACGTGGATGTATGATAGCACCATCTATCGGAACCACAGCAAAAATCATGGTGTCTTCATTGCGTTTTATTTCTCCGATCCTGATACGTCTCCAACGTATCTATAATTTATGAAGTATTCATGCTGTTATATTATCATTCTTGGATGTTTTACAATCATTTTATAGCAACTTTATATCATTTTTGGGGACTACCCTATTGATCCAGTGCCCAGTGCCAGTTGTTGTTTTTTGCTTGTTTTTTACATCGCAGAAAATCAATATCAAACGGAGTCCAAACACCGTGAAACTTTTTGTGGATTTTTTTGGACTAGAAGACATCCAGTGGGCCAGAGAAGCACCTGGGGGTGCGCCGAGGGGGGCACAACCCACCAGGGCGTGCCTGGGCCCCCAGGCGTGCCCAGGTGGGTTGTGCCCACCTCGGTGGCCTCACGCACCGCCTCTTTGCCCTATAAATTCCCAAATATTCCAAAAACCCTTGGGGAGAACCCGAGGTCAGAAGTTCTACCGCCGCAAGGCTCTGTAGCCACGAGAAACCAATCTAGACCGCGTTCCGGCACCCTGTTAGAGGGGGGAATCATCACCGGCGGCCATCTACATCATCCCGGCGGCCACCACGATGAGGAGGGAGTAGTCCACCCTCAGAGCTGAGGGTTTGTACTAGTAGCTATGTGTTTAATCTCTCTCTCTCTCGTGTTCTTGAGATGTCACGATCTTGATGTATCGTGGGCTTTGTTAATATAGTCGGATCATATGGTGTTTTCCCCTCTCTATCTTGTTGTGAATTGAGTTTTCCCTTTGAGATTTCATTTTATCAGATTGAATACTTTTATGGATTTGAGAACACTTGATGTATGTCTTACTATGAATACTCGTGGTGACAATGGGGTATCATATTGATTCACTTGATATATGTTTTGGCACTCAACTCGCGGATTCCCGAGGTGACATTGGGGTAATCTATGCATAGGGGTTGATGCACGTTCTTGTCTTTGTTTCTCCGGTAGAAATCTTGGGGCACACTTTGAGGTTTTTTGTGTTGGATTGAGTATTATAAATCTGAAATTATTTGGTGTTATTTTAGTACGACCTCTTGGATAGATCGATCAGAAAGAATAGCTTCGAGGTGGTTTCATACCCTACAAATGATTTCTTCTTATGTTCTCCGCTAGATAGGAACTTTGGAGTGATTCTTCATCGCACGTTGAGGGATGGTTATATGATCCAATTATATTAGCATTGTTGAGAGATTTCACTAGTGAAAGTACAGATCCTATGCCTCATTTTCAAGCATTGCAATACCGTTTGTGCTCCATTTTATCAATTACTACCTTGCTATTTTTTATTGTTCTTATTACAAAAATCAATATCTACTATCCATATTACACTTCTATCATCATCTCTTCATCGAACTAGTGCACCTATACAAATTACCATTGTATTTGGTGTGTTGGAGACACAAGAGACTTTTTATTATTTGGTTGCAGGGTCGTTTGAGAGAGACTATCTTCATCCTACGCCTCCCACGGATTGATAAACCTTAGGTCATCCACTTGAGGGAAAATTGCTACTGTCCTACAGAACTCTGCGCTTGGAGGTCCAACACGTGTCTACAAGAATAAAGTTGCGCAGTAAACATCGGATCCCTCCTTTTACGTTCACATGCAAAGTCTTCACTTTCCGCTACTCAACTCTTAGACTTGCATGTGTATGGTGTACTTGAATTGGTAGAATTGCTAAAACTTGCCTACAACTAAAATTGGGAAAATGATCATTTTTATTTGGTCAAGTAGTCTAATCACCCCCACCTCTATACATACTTTGATCTTACAAGTGGTATCAGAGCTTTGGTCTCCATTGCATTGGTTTCACAACCTAGGAGAGTATGTCATCTAGTAAGGGCAACTATCACCGCAAGGTCCATATTTCGATGGTACAAACTTTGCTAGTTGAAAACATAAGATGAAAAATGCATATTCTTAGTCATAAACCTGCTTTTGGGCTGTTGTTTGTGTTGCTTGCAAGGTGAATTCTTTGAGGATGGTAAAGAACCAGATTGTGAAGCAATCGCAGAAGAATTGAAGATGTTACAATACAACACTCAAGCATGTGACATTCTCTTCAACGGTTTGTGCCCTAAGGAGTTCAACAAGATTAGACACCTCGAGAATGCAAAGGAAATTTGGGATACTTTTGTTGATATACACGAGGGTACTGAGTCCACTAAGGAATCCAAGTTGGATGTGCTTCAAAGTTATCTTGACAAGTTCAATATGAAGGATGGTGAAGGAGTCGCCAAAATGTACTCTAGGCTTGCTCTCATCACAAATGAGATTGCTGGGTTAGGAAGTCAAGACATGACCAACAAGTTCATCATCAAGAAGATCCTTAGAGCCTTGTGATGGTGTCCTGGACTAGGGGGTATCAACTTAGTTGACCCATAGTCCATGGGCCAAGCTTATGACCCACCGTTCTCATAAAGGAAGGACTCCGGTAGATTGGCACTTTGGTGTAATCAAGGGGGACTTTGCCGAAGACTTGTTGTGTACTCCAAGTATTACTTCGGCTACCGCTATGTACGCTTAGGAGGCAACCGACCATGTGTAACCCTAGATACCCCCGGTGCCTATATAAACTGGAGGGTTTAGCCCGTAGGAGGGCATGCATTATTCATCATCATCATTAGCCTTAGGGTTTAGTCCACAACTTACGGTCTCTAGGTATATCAACCCTATACTTTGATAGACCCAAACTATAGGCAAGAGAAGGACGTAGGGTTTTACCTTCTCAAGAGGGCCCGAACCCGGGTAAACGTTGTGTCTTCTGTCTCCTGTTACCCATCGATCCGATCTCACAGCACGGGCCACCTACCCGAGATCTCCAGTTTTGACACCAACACTGGTGCTTTGATTTAGAGATCGATGTTTGATCACTTTGGAACGATGGCTTCACACTCCTTTGACGAGTTTGGCCCCTCGGAGCCACCTGCACGTCGACAATCCCCTCTGACGGGACGCCTGAGGGCTTGACATATCTCAAACCGCACTCCCCCCTCAAGGTATTGGGGTGCGATCGAGAACTCTGTCTGGAGCTTCGCACTCCTTTGATGAGTTCAGCCCACGAAATCTGATTCGAGGAAGCCTCAGATTTGGGCTCCCGTTTGAGGGACAAGCGTGAAATCAATCAACTAGAAGAGGAGGGAGCATCGGATGTTAAGCCGAGCTCGGACACCTGCTTTTGCAAACATGGGGGAACCTCAGATTCTCCCTCGATCAGGTTGAATTTTTTTATCCCACCCACCCTCATGTCGAGTATTGCCCAAGTAATTCAGGGCCTCCCGATGTATGGGACCTAATCTATGTAAAACAACAAGCCGATGAGACACTCCGATAATTCTGGTCGAGATTCTTGTTCGTCAAGAACAAAATAAATCGACCGCGCATGTGATCACGATAAGACACTACACATGTAGTAACATACATGCTGGTACCTATACCGGAAATAACTTTGTACCAAGTATAGCATGTAAACGCGCATGATCAGTTATGCTTCCTCTGGATCTATTCGGCCATTTAGTAATTCACGCGGTCAACAGTTTTCATTTTCTCTCCCCCAAAATCGCAATCATGCATATTTCTGAGTTATTGGATCTAGGTATAAATACGCGTGAGTTTTGTGTTTCAGAAGGAAAAATGTAAATGAACATATTTGTTGTTACCCGTGTCTTGGTCGATCACGTGCATACACAGTTGTACGTACGCCAGGATACACCATACCGGCAGTGTTCTTGGTTACGGAGGACTAAGGAAATGTTTCTCGGTTAAGCTTTAACACTGATCTAGATGACTCTGAGTCTCAATTTGGATACGTATTGAACGTGGGAACAGTTAGCTAGAACAGATCTATGTAGAGCATTGTAGACACAGACATTTGCAAAGTACACATAGATCTGAATGTTGCAGACCCGTTGACTAAAACCTCTCTCACACGCAAAACATGATCACACTCTAGTAAAATCTTTGGGTGTTAATCACATGGCGATGTGAACTAGATTATTGACTCTAGTAAACTCTTTGGGTGTTAGTCACGTGGCGATGTGAACTATGGGTGTTAATCACATGACAATGTGAACTAGATTATTGACTCTAGTGCAAGTGGGAGACTGACAGAAATATGCCCTAGAGGCAATAATAAAATGGTTATTATTATATTTCCTTAATCCTGAACAAGGTTTATTATTCATGCTAGGATTGTATTTACCGGAAACTTAAATACACGTATGGATACATAAACAAATATCGTGTCCCTAGTGAGCCTCTACTAGACCAGCTCGTTGATCAAAGATGGTTAAGGTTTCCTAATCATAGACATGAGTTGTCATTTGATAACGGGATCACATCATTAGGAGAATGATGTGATGGAAAAGACCCATCCGTTAGTTTAGCATATGATCGTTCAGTTTATTGCTACTACTTTCTTAATGTCAAATACATGTTCCATCGACCATGAGATCATGCAACTCCTGGATACCGGAGGAATACCTTGTGTGCTATCAAATGTCACAACATAACTGGGTGATCATCAAGATGCTCTACAGGTATCTCCAAAGGTGTCTGTTGAGTTGGCGTGAATCGAGATCGGGATTTTTCACTCCATGTATCGGAGAGGTATCTCTGGGCCCTCTCGGTAATACACATCACAAGAAGCTTGCAAGAAAAGTGACTAAGGAGTTAGTTACACGATGATGTATTATAGAACAAGTAAAGAGACTTGCCGGTAACGAGATTGAACTAGGTATGAAGATACCGACAATCGAATCTCGAGCAAGTAACATACCGATAGACAAAGGGAATTACATATGTTTTCATAAGGTTTGACCGATAAAGATCTTCTTAGAATATGTAGGAACCAATATGGGCATCCAGGTTCCGGTATTGGTTATTGTCCGGAGAGGCATCTCGGTCATGTCTACATCATTCTCGAACCCGTAGGATCCGCACGCTTAACGTTCGTTGATGATAGTATTATATGAGTTATGCGATCTGGGGACCGAATGTTGTTCGGAGTCCCAGATGAGATCACAGACATAACGAGGAGCTCCAGAATGGTCCGAAGGTAAAAATTGATAAGGTATTCCTCTGGTATCCAGGAGTTACGGTGCTATTTGGACACCGGAAAGGTTTCAGAGTGTATCGGGTAGTCATCGGATCACCGGAAGGAGTTCCGGGAAGCCCCGGGTGGTTAATGGGCCTTATGGGCCAAGAGGGGGGAACACACCAGCCCAGAAGGGGCTGGCGCGCCCCTTTCCTTGGCCGCCGGCCCTAGGGATGGAAAGAGGGGAGGGCTAGCTCCTCCTTCCTTCCCTCCACCTAGGAGAAAGGAAGGGGGGGGGCACCTCCTCCTGCCTTCCCCCACTGGGCATACAAGGAAGGGGGGGGGGCGCCACCTCCTCCTGCCTTCCCCCCGCAGGCTTACAAGGAAGGGGGAGGGGGGCGCTAGAGGGCAAGAGCCCAAGGGGGTCGGCCGGCCACCCTTGGGGCGCCTCCTAGCTACCTCCCCTCCCCCACTATATATATATCCTAGCTATTCTGCAACCCATTCCTAAATAAGCTATTCAGGAACCGTTCCTAACTGCTCGAAAACAGATAAGCTAACTGTGCGTCATATACTAGTTAACTGCCAGGCGGACTTTTTCTGGCACTGTTTTTCCGCACTATTTTTTATCGTAATTTTTGAACCGTTTATCAGAATGATGCATGACGTACCGTTGGATAGCTACTGAATAGGCGAAACTTTTGTATGTTGATTGTTTCCCAAAATCCTTATAGTTTTTAAACAAAATTCAAAAAACTAGAAATTCTTCAAACGCGTTTTCGGTGTTTTTGTGAAAGAAATTTTCAAACCGTTTGTCGGAATGATACATATGATACACCATTGGAAAGCTATGGATTAGCCCAAACTTTGGTATATAGAACTCGTTTTCAGATTCGCCATGGTTTAAGAGTAGTTTTCAAAAAACTAACGAAATTTTTGTCATTTTTTCCCGAACTGCTATAGTACATGCTAACTGCCCGACCAGAATAGCTAACTGACAATGACGACCAAGCTAACTGGCGTGACATAAGACACTTTTTTTTTGTTTTTTCCCTTGTTTTTCTCGGATCAAGCTAACTGCCGGTATTGAAATAGCTAACTGTCGGGGATTGCGGCAGTTAACAACAAGTTAATTGCAGGACTGAAGGTACTAATTTTTTTATTTTCCCTAGGTCATTCCAACCGCGGGGCCTGAAATAGCTAACTACCAGGACTGCGGCAGTTAAGAACTAGTGAACTGCTGAAGATATCAACTTTTTTTCTTTCATTCTTTTTTTGCCAAGGTCATGCTAACTGCTTGAGTGCGCATGGCAGTTAAGTGTTCAATTTAAATTCCAGAACTTGCCCACTTAACTGCCATATGCAATAAAAAATGGACTAGCCGTATAAAAAAACTTTGTTACAATGTTATAGTTTTGAAACACTTAACTGTTGCACTTTGTGCACTTAAGTGACACGTCACTAAAAACTAACTTCCCTATTTACTTAAGTAGCTTTTTCACCTTTTTAATAGTTAACTGCTACAGTATCATGGATAGTCAACTGCTAATCTAAGCACAAGTCAACTGCTACAGTTTTAGTTCACTAACTGCGTTGGAGGAGAGCACTGGTGGATCAGACGAGCTGCGTTGGAGTAGATCTGGCCATGCTTGCCATGAATCAGCTCACCCCGGCCGATGGCAGAGGAAAAGATGGGTGGAGTAGAGGAGGTGATGGAGTTTCCAGGTGGGAGAGACGACACTGAGTCCCTGGCGACGATGGCTGCCAGTGCACCACCCCACACCACCCCGGCCCACCTCGTCGGTGTGCTGCCACCAGGAACCTCGTGTGCACCACCCAACAGGCCCCCTCCCACGCACCTATCTGGTAACTGCTGCAACAGCCATGCGTAACCGTGACCAACACCTACATGAGGAAAGGAGGGGAACAACAGGTGCTTTTTCTCGTTGGCCGATGAAGAGGCATTGCCCACTAGAGATGTGACCGTGGCCGTCAACTAGAAAGGGGGAGGTGTGCCATAGGGCGCAGTGCCTCAGCTGGATCCTGCGAGCTTCCACTGGATCCAATCGATGGTTGGGACCTTCGAATCCCATGGATGGCTGCCCGATGAGGAAGTACGTGAGGAGAGGGAAGGCACGGGGCGCCCAGCGAGGCCTGTTGCCAGAATCCATGGCACCCACCTCCTGGGCCATTGGGAAGACTGAGGATGGCAGGAGTGCCAAGGCGAGCAGTGGGGTTGATTTGCTCAGGGAGGATTTGTGGCTGCCTTGCTCGCCGGGGTAGCAGTGCTCGAGGTGGCCAAATACCACGGCCGTCGGGTTGGGCGATGGTGCGGGGCTATGGTGGTAGGCGGCGGGGTGAGAGGATGGGTGGTGGCGCACCTAGCATGCCGAGGGAAGAGAGAGTGGTGGTGAGGAAGGAGATGGGTGGCGATGGTGGTGGATTTGGGGATTTGGTTTTCTTTTCCAGCACTTTTTATCCAGCAGGCGACCGTGGTTGGTCGCGAGCGAGCCGGCCGGGTTAGGTGGCAGCGCGCGGCGGAGGGTTTGGGCCATAGCATGCAGACCCGAGCTCGCTCGCTCCCTTCGGGAAAAGAAATAGGTCAGGAGGGGTGGTTCCTAACTAAGCTTATTTAGGAACTCTAGAGGGGGGTTTCTAAATAGTTCCACCCTATATATATATATATGAGGGAGGGGGCGCCACACAAGACGACGACAATGTCTTAGCCATGTGCGACGTCGCTCTCCACAGTTTAGTCCTCCATCTAGTTTCTTCGCAGTGCTCGGCGAAGCCCTGCGAGAACGAGTTCACCATCACCGTCACCACACCGTCGTGCTGCCGGAACTCATCTACTACTTCGCCCGTCTTGCTAGATCAAGAAGGCGAGGACGTCATCAAGCTGAACGTGTGTTGAATGCGGAGGTGTCGTACGTTTGGTACTTGATCAGTTGGATCGGGAAGAAGTTCAACTACATCAACCGCATTAATAAACGCTTTCGCTTTACGGTCTACGAGGGTACATAGACATTCTCTCCCCTCTCGTTGCTATGCATGTCCATGGATATATCTTGCATGTGTGTAGATCTTTTATTGTTTTCCGTGCAACGTTCCCCAACATAAACGTCATATGGCAAGTTGTGCTCTGTGTCTAGATCTATTAATATGACAGTCTACACTCGGTCAAGCGGTTTATGTTTTTATTTTCTCCCCTAAAAGCACAAACATGTTTCTCATTTCTTGTATCTGTGAAATACGCATGAGTTTGTTTGTGTGTTTCATTAAAAAATTGAAGAAAACCCAAATTAGTATCTCGTAGCTATACTGACCCCGTGCAGATACAGTTGTATGTAGACTACAATACACCGACAATGTTTCTGGTACCATATGACTCGACAATAACTTGGTTGCAAGTATTGTTGGGGAACGCAGTATTTCAAAAAATTTCCTACGATCACGCAAGATCTATCTAGGAGATGCATAGCAAAGAGAGGGGAGAGTGTATCTACGTAACCTCGTAGACCGAAAGCAGAAGCGTTTAGTAATGTCGTTGATGTAGTCGAACGTCTTCGCGATCCAACCGATCAAGTATCGAACGCATGGCACCTCCGCTATCTGCACATGTTCAGCTCGGTGACGTCCCTCGTACTCTTGATCCAGCTGAGTCCGAGGGTGAGTTCCGTCAGCACGACGGCGTGTCGACGGTGATGATGAAGTTACCGATGCAGGGCTTCGCCTAAGCACTACGACAATATGATCGAGGTGTAAAACTGTGGAGGGGCACCGCACATGACTAAAGATCAACTTGTGTGTCTATGGGGTGCCCCCTCCCCCGTATATAAAGGAGGGGAGGAGGAGGAGGGACGGCCACAAGGGGCGCACCCAAGGGGGGGGGGAATCCTACTCCTAGTAGGAGTAGGTTTCCCCCTTTCCTAGTCCTAGTAGGAGAAGAAGGAAGGAGAGG